>NC_061523.1:2575000-2787500 GCF_022379125.1 Scophthalmus maximus | reverse complement strand
AATTAACCCCATGATCCTCAAGTCCATTAAAACAGCCCATACTTAGGGTCAGATAGGGTTGGGATCATGGTTAGGGTTAGGGCCCAGAATCAGGACTAGGGGTAGGTTAGGGTTAGGGTTAGGGTTAGGGTTAGGGTTAGGGGTTAGGGTTAGGGGGGGTTAGGGTTAGGGTTAGGGTTAGGTAAACGATACTGAACCCGTCTCCCGAAGGAAACGGGGAATGCACTCTCCGCCCACCCATCCCCGTCATCCCGGTCCCGGAATGGCTGGCGGTCCCGACGGCGGCGTCCGCCACGTCGGACCAGAGTCCACCCGTCATCAAAATGACCCATGACAGTGGGTAAGGTAAGTATAATCACCGGGTAAGGTAAGTATACTAGAAATGAAACTAATTTGTTTTCAAACGAAAAGCAATTTTTCTTACGAAATTCCCCTGTCAGTGGGTAAGGTAAAATAGAAATCAAATTTGTTTTAAATTGAAAAATAATTTTCTTAGGACAAATAACCAAACTAAGGAAGGTATGTCCTGACAGGTAAGTATAATCCCTGGGTTGGGTAAGTAAAATAACTGAAATTGTTTTTAACAAAATTGTTTTTAAGGAAAAATCGTTTACTTACGAAATATAACCAATATGATATATAAAGAAATCAAAAAACCATTCAAATCACCAGGAAAGGTGTGTCAGGTTCTCCCAAGTCAGTGGGTTTTAGATGAAATAAATGAAATTGTTTTTAACGAGAATTCGTTTTTTTACGAAATAAAACAAATATAAAATAAAAAGTTTTTAGATCAAAAAAACTCAAACAACTAAGGAAGGTGTGTCCTGGCAACGTTTCGACCCTCTCTGGGTCTTCTTCAGGCCTATGACACACGATAAAACTCTTTGTTCAATGTGGCTGGAGAGATGTTGTCTGCTCAATGTGCATCTGAGAAGTGAGCTCCCACTGAGGCTCCTCCTTTTATATCCTCAGTTGAGCTCCTCCTCTTTTGTTCTCTGTGTGGTTTGACTATTTGGTTTTTTGTAAGTTTGTATGTGATCTTGTTTGTCACTATTTAACACCACAGTCCCCAAACCAAATGAAATGGAATAAACTAAATGAAATGTTTTACTTTGCAATGCCCAAATGAATAAATTAAAATGAATGTTTCTTATTAATATATTTATTGTTCTAAGTCTTTTAAAATAAATAATAATAAAGCCCAATGAACTTATTTTTAATAGATTCCTTAATTATGATTTTTAAATTAGTTATAAATCCCAATGAACCTGTTTGGATTAATTAATTATTAAAATGTGATAAAGTGTTTAAGGGCTTGGGATAGGATTAAATTAAGGGCATAGGATGAGGGTAAAGATTAGGGTTAGGGTTAGGGCCTGAGATCAGGGTAAGGGTTAGGTTTAGGGTATTAAACCAAGGTTAGGGTTAGGGTTGGGATTATGGCTAGGATGAGGGTAAAGATTATGGTTAGGGTTAGGGCCTGAGATCAGGGTAAGGGTTAGGTTGAGGTTAGGAAGGGGTTTGGGATTCTGGATTGGTATTTACAAAGGCGGTGACGTGTCGGTTTGACTTCATGTCCTATACTTGTCTGGAGGTGAGGATCGGCTTTGTCCCTCTGCTGTCTCAGGCTAGGTCTTTTCTCCTCAGGAGACATCTGGTCTCTCTGAGGTGCTACAGTTGGGAAGCCAAGGAAATCCTCAAAGTCCTGCAGTGCGGACCTTTCAGCCGGAGGTTCAAAAGTATTTGCACTCAAAGGGCTTTCCTCCTCCTCCTCCTCACTCGATTCCAAAGAAAAGTTCCCTGGAAGAGCTGGATGTAATGTTACTCTTCCCCTAGGGCTGTTACCCCTGACCTGTCTCTGCTCTAGGGGCTCCAACTGTACGGGTTGCCAGTCATGGTCTTGTGAGGGTTGTGAGGACTGTGAGACCTGATTCGCCCTCTGGCTGGTCTCCTCAGTCACTGTGGTCACCGTCTCTATGGTCTCACCCAGTCCCCGAATGTGCTCTGTGGTGTCTGCCATGGGCGGATTTTCACCGTCGCTCCTGGCTGCAATGAGCGCCTCCGCATGCTCAATTACCTCCTGAGTCACGTGAGGTACATTTCGCCTGGCCCACCTAACAGCCACCTGAAAGGGTTCCCTCCAATCTCCAGTAAGGAGTCCGGAGAGTTCCCCCAACGTCGTCTCTAAACCTGCTTCATAATGCTCCTGCAGGATCAGTTGGGTAGTGTAGCCCCAATTCTCTGCATTTCCTATCACCATATCCCATGTTTTTTGGGATGGAAATGCAGGCCTAATCATGGTGGCCAAGATGTCCGTCATTTTTGCGATCATCCTGGGTGGCTGTCTCCCTGCTTTTGGGGCCACATTCTGCAGGTGATGCACCATTTTGATCACTGCGTGTATTTTCCGGGTCAGGTGCCTGAACTGTGGATCTGCCGACTGTCGTATGATCTGATGAGACTCTCCAACCCGCGGGGAAACAACCGTACGGGTGGGTCTCCGGAAGTTCTGGCGGACCACTTCCGCATAGGATCTGGATTGGGGACCGGAATGATGGGGGGTCTTGGGTGGAGGCCCTGGCCGGTTAGGTAAACGATACTGAACCCGTCTCCCGAAGGAAACGGGGAATGCACTCTCCGCCCACCCATCCCCGTCATCCCGGTCCCGGAATGGCTGGCGGTCCCGACGGCGGCGTCCGCCACGTCGGACCAGAGTCCACCCGTCATCAAAATGACCCATGACAGTGGGTAAGGTAAGTATAATCACCGGGTAAGGTAAGTATACTAGAAATGAAACTAATTTGTTTTCAAACGAAAAGCAATTTTTCTTACGAAATTCCCCTGTCAGTGGGTAAGGTAAAATAGAAATCAAATTTGTTTTAAATTGAAAAATAATTTTCTTAGGACAAATAACCAAACTAAGGAAGGTATGTCCTGACAGGTAAGTATAATCCCTGGGTTGGGTAAGTAAAATAACTGAAATTGTTTTTAACAAAATTGTTTTTAAGGAAAAATCGTTTACTTACGAAATATAACCAATATGATATATAAAGAAATCAAAAAACCATTCAAATCACCAGGAAAGGTGTGTCAGGTTCTCCCAAGTCAGTGGGTTTTAGATGAAATAAATGAAATTGTTTTTAACGAGAATTCGTTTTTTTACGAAATAAAACAAATATAAAATAAAAAGTTTTTAGATCAAAAAAACTCAAACAACTAAGGAAGGTGTGTCCTGGCAACGTTTCGACCCTCTCTGGGTCTTCTTCAGGCCTATGACACACGATAAAACTCTTTGTTCAATGTGGCTGGAGAGATGTTGTCTGCTCAATGTGCATCTGAGAAGTGAGCTCCCACTGAGGCTCCTCCTTTTATATCCTCAGTTGAGCTCCTCCTCTTTTGTTCTCTGTGTGGTTTGACTATTTGGTTTTTTGTAAGTTTGTATGTGATCTTGTTTGTCACTATTTAACACCACAGTCCCCAAACCAAATGAAATGGAATAAACTAAATGAAATGTTTTACTTTGCAATGCCCAAATGAATAAATTAAAATGAATGTTTCTTATTAATATATTTATTGTTCTAAGTCTTTTAAAATAAATAATAATAAAGCCCAATGAACTTATTTTTAATAGATTCCTTAATTATGATTTTTAAATTAGTTATAAATCCCAATGAACCTGTTTGGATTAATTAATTATTAAAATGTGATAAAGTGTTTAAGGGCTTGGGATAGGATTAAATTAAGGGCATAGGATGAGGGTAAAGATTAGGGTTAGGGTTAGGGCCTGAGATCAGGGTAAGGGTTAGGTTTAGGGTATTAAACCAAGGTTAGGGTTAGGGTTGGGATTATGGCTAGGATGAGGGTAAAGATTATGGTTAGGGTTAGGGCCTGAGATCAGGGTAAGGGTTAGGTTGAGGTTAGGAAGGGGTTTGGGATTCTGGATTGGTATTTACAAAGGCGGTGACGTGTCGGTTTGACTTCATGTCCTATACTTGTCTGGAGGTGAGGATCGGCTTTGTCCCTCTGCTGTCTCAGGCTAGGTCTTTTCTCCTCAGGAGACATCTGGTCTCTCTGAGGTGCTACAGTTGGGAAGCCAAGGAAATCCTCAAAGTCCTGCAGTGCGGACCTTTCAGCCGGAGGTTCAAAAGTATTTGCACTCAAAGGGCTTTCCTCCTCCTCCTCCTCACTCGATTCCAAAGAAAAGTTCCCTGGAAGAGCTGGATGTAATGTTACTCTTCCCCTAGGGCTGTTACCCCTGACCTGTCTCTGCTCTAGGGGCTCCAACTGTACGGGTTGCCAGTCATGGTCTTGTGAGGGTTGTGAGGACTGTGAGACCTGATTCGCCCTCTGGCTGGTCTCCTCAGTCACTGTGGTCACCGTCTCTATGGTCTCACCCAGTCCCCGAATGTGCTCTGTGGTGTCTGCCATGGGCGGATTTTCACCGTCGCTCCTGGCTGCAATGAGCGCCTCCGCATGCTCAATTACCTCCTGAGTCACGTGAGGTACATTTCGCCTGGCCCACCTAACAGCCACCTGAAAGGGTTCCCTCCAATCTCCAGTAAGGAGTCCGGAGAGTTCCCCCAACGTCGTCTCTAAACCTGCTTCATAATGCTCCTGCAGGATCAGTTGGGTAGTGTAGCCCCAATTCTCTGCATTTCCTATCACCATATCCCATGTTTTTTGGGATGGAAATGCAGGCCTAATCATGGTGGCCAAGATGTCCGTCATTTTTGCGATCATCCTGGGTGGCTGTCTCCCTGCTTTTGGGGCCACATTCTGCAGGTGATGCACCATTTTGATCACTGCGTGTATTTTCCGGGTCAGGTGCCTGAACTGTGGATCTGCCGACTGTCGTATGATCTGATGAGACTCTCCAACCCGCGGGGAAACAACCGTACGGGTGGGTCTCCGGAAGTTCTGGCGGACCACTTCCGCATAGGATCTGGATTGGGGACCGGAATGATGGGGGGTCTTGGGTGGAGGCCCTGGCCGGTTAGGTAAACGATACTGAACCCGTCTCCCGAAGGAAACGGGGAATGCACTCTCCGCCCACCCATCCCCGTCATCCCGGTCCCGGAATGGCTGGCGGTCCCGACGGCGGCGTCCGCCACGTCGGACCAGAGTCCACCCGTCATCAAAATGACCCATGACAGTGGGTAAGGTAAGTATAATCACCGGGTAAGGTAAGTATACTAGAAATGAAACTAATTTGTTTTCAAACGAAAAGCAATTTTTCTTACGAAATTCCCCTGTCAGTGGGTAAGGTAAAATAGAAATCAAATTTGTTTTAAATTGAAAAATAATTTTCTTAGGACAAATAACCAAACTAAGGAAGGTATGTCCTGACAGGTAAGTATAATCCCTGGGTTGGGTAAGTAAAATAACTGAAATTGTTTTTAACAAAATTGTTTTTAAGGAAAAATCGTTTACTTACGAAATATAACCAATATGATATATAAAGAAATCAAAAAACCATTCAAATCACCAGGAAAGGTGTGTCAGGTTCTCCCAAGTCAGTGGGTTTTAGATGAAATAAATGAAATTGTTTTTAACGAGAATTCGTTTTTTTACGAAATAAAACAAATATAAAATAAAAAGTTTTTAGATCAAAAAAACTCAAACAACTAAGGAAGGTGTGTCCTGGCAACGTTTCGACCCTCTCTGGGTCTTCTTCAGGCCTATGACACACGATAAAACTCTTTGTTCAATGTGGCTGGAGAGATGTTGTCTGCTCAATGTGCATCTGAGAAGTGAGCTCCCACTGAGGCTACTCCTTTTATATCCTCAGTTGAGCTCCTCCTCTTTTGTTCTCTGTGTGGTTTGACTTTTGGTTTTTTGTAAGTTTGTATGTGATCTTGTTTGTCACTATTTAACACCACAGTCCCCAAACCAAATGAAATGGAATAAACTAAATGAAATGTTTTACTTTGCAATGCCCAAATGAATAAATTAAAATGAATGTTCTTTATTAATATATTTATTGTTCTAAGTCTTTAAAAAATAAATAATAATAAAGCCCAATGAACTTATTTTTAATAGATTCCTTAATTATGATTTTTAAATTAGTTATAAATCCCAATGAACCTTTTGGATTAATTAATTATTAAAAGTTTAAAGTGTTTAAGGGCTTGGATAGGAATTAAATTAGGGCATAGGATGAGGGTAAAGATTAGGGTTAGGTTAGGGCCTGAGATCAGGGTAAGGGTTGGTTTAGGGTATTAAACCAAGGTTAGGGTTAGGGTTGGGATTATGGCTAGGATGAGGTAAAGAATATGGTTAGGTTAGGCCTGAGATCAGGGTAAGGGTTAGGTTGAGGTTAGGAAGGGGTTTGGGATTCTGGATTGGTATTTACAAAGGCGGTGACGTGTCGTCTCAATGAAAACGTCATTTTGTTACTGTGTCAAAACCAGCGTGTTCTCATTGAAATACGTCAGTTTTGTAGATATTGTGTCAAAACCAGCGTGTTCTCATTGAAATACGTCAGTTTTGTAGTTATTGTGTCAAAACCAGCGTGTTCTCATTGAAATACGTCAGTTTTGACACAGTATCATAGATTTGAACGTTTTGTGTCAAAACCAGCGTTTTCTCATTGAAATACGTCAGTTTTGACACAGTATCATAGATTTGAACGTTTTGTGTCAAAACCAGCGTTTTCTCATTGAAATACGTCAGTTTTGTAGTTATTGTGTCAAAACCAGCGTTTTCTCACTGAAATACGTCAGTTTTGTACTTATTGTGTCAAAACCAGCGTTTTCTCATTGAAAAAAAATCCATTTTGAACTTATTCTGTCAAAACCAGCGTGTTCTCATTGAAATACGTCAGTTTTGACACAGTATCATAGATTTGAACATTTTGTGTCAAAACCAGCGTTTTCTCATTGAAATACGTCAGTTGTGACACAGTATCATAGATTTAGACGTTTTGTGTCAAAATCAGCGTTTTCTCATTGAAATACGTCAGTGTTGACACAGTATGATAGTTTTGAACTTATTGTGTCAAAACCAGCGTTTTCTCATTGAAATACGTCAGTTTTGTACTTATTGTGTCAAAACCAGCGTTTTCTCATTGAAATACGTCAGTGTTGACACAGTATGATAGTTTTGAACTTATTGTGTCAAAACCAGCGTGTTCTCATTGAAATACGTCAGTTTTGACACAGTATCATAGATTTGAACGTTTTGTGTCAAAACCAGCGTTTTCTCATTGAAATACGTCAGTTTTGTACTTGTGTCAAAACCAGCGTTTTCTCACTGAAATACGTCAGTTTTGTACTTATTGTGTCAAAACCAGCGTTTTCTCATTGAAATACGTCAGTTTTTACGTTTTGTGTCAAAACCAGCGTTTTCTCATTGAAATACGTCAGTTTTGACACAGTATCATAGATTTGAACGTTTTGTGTCAAAACCAGCGTTTTCTCATTGAAATACGTCAGTTTTGACACAGTATCATAGATTTGAACGTTTTGTGTCAAAACCAGCGTTTTCTCATTGAAATACGTCAGTGTTGACACAGTATGATAGTTTTGAACTTATTGTGTCAAAACCAGCGTTTTCTCATTGAAATACGTCAGTTTTGTACTTATTGTGTCAAAACCAGCGTGTTCTCATTGAAATACGTCAGTTTTGACACAGTATCATAGATTTGAACGTTTTGTGTCAAAACCAGCGTTTTCTCATTGAAATACGTCAGTTTTGTACTTATTGTGTCAAAACCAGCGTTTTCTCACTGAAATACGTCAGTTTTGTACTTATTGTGTCAAAACCAGCGTTTTCTCATTGAAAAAAAATCCATTTTTAACTTATTGTGTCAAAACCAGCGTTTTCTCATTGAAATACGTCAGTTTTGACACAGTATCATAGATTTGAACGTTTTGTGTCAAAACCAGCGTTTTCTCATTGAAATACGTCAGTTTTGACACAGTATCATAGATTTGAACGTTTTGTGTCAAAACCAGCGTTTTCTCATTGAAATACGTCAGTTTTGTACTTATTGTGTCAGAAACAGCGTTTTCCCACTGAAATACGTCAGTTTTGTACTTATCGTGTCAAAACCAGCGTTTTCTCATTGAAATACGTCAGTTTTGACACAGTATCATAGATTTGAACGTTTTGTGTCAAAACCAGCGTTTTCTCATTGAAATACGTCAGTTTTGACACAGTATGATAGTTTTGAACTTATTGTGTCAAAACCAGCGTTTTCTCATTGAAATACGTCAGTTTTGTACTTATTGTGTCAAAACCAGCGTTTTCTCATTGAAATACGTCAGTTTTGTACTTATTGTGTCAAAACCAGCGTTTTCTCATTGAAATACGTCAGTTTTGTAGTTATTGTGTCAAAACCAGCGTGTTCTCATTGAAATACGTCAGTTTTGACACAGTATCATAGATTTGAACGTTTTGTGTCAAAACCAGCGTTTTCTCATTGAAATACGTCAGTTTTGCAGTTATTGTGTCAAAAGCAGCGTTTTCTCACTGAAATACGTCAGTTTTGTACTTATTGTGTCAAAACCAGCGTTTTCTCATTGAAAAAAAATCCATTTTTAACTTATTGTGTCAAAACCAGCGTGTTCTCATTGAAATACGTCAGTTTTGACACAGTATCATAGATTTGAACGTTTTGTGTCAAAACCAGCGTTTTCTCATTGAAATACGTCAGTGTTGACACAGTATGATAGTTTTGAACTTATTGTGTCAAAACCAGCGTTTTCTCATTGAAATACGTCAGTTTTGACACAGTATCATAGATTTGAACGTTTTGTGTCAAAACCAGCGTTTTCTCATTGAAATACGTCAGTGTTGACACAGTATGATAGTTTTGAACTTATTGTGTCAAAACCAGCGTTTTCTCAATGAAAAAAGTCCATTTTGAACTTATTGTGTCAAAACTAGCGTGTTCTCATTGAAATACGTCAGTTTTGTAGTTATTGTGTCAAAACCAGCGTGTTCTCATTGAAATACGTCAGTTTTGACACAGTATCATAGATTTGAACGTTTTGTGTCAAAACCAGCGTTTTCTCATTGAAATACGTCAGTTTTGTAGTTATTGTGTCAAAACCAGCGTTTACTCATTGAAATACGTCAGTTTTGAACTTATTGTGTCAAAACCAGCGTGTTCTCATTGAAAAATACAGATCATTTTGTAACTTATTGTGTCAAAACCAGCGTTTTCTCATTGAAATACGTCAGTTTTGACACAGTATCATAGATTTGAACGTTTTGTGTCAAAACCAGCGTTTTCTCATTGAAATACGTCAGTGTTGACACAGTATGATAGTTTTGAACTTATTGTGTCAAAACCAGCGTTTTCTCATTGAAATACGTCAGTTTTGTACTTATTGTGTCAAAACCCGCGTTTTCTCAATGAAAAAAGTCCATTTTGAACTTATTGTGTCAAAACCAGCGTTTTCTCATTGAAATACGTCAGTTTTGTAGTTATTGTGTCAAAACCAGCGTGTTCTCATTGAAATACGTCAGTTTTGACACAGTATCATAGATTTGAACGTTTTGTGTCAAAACCAGCGTTTTCTCATTGAAATACGTCAGTTTTGTACTTATTGTGTCAAAACCAGCGTTTTCCCACTGAAATACGTCAGTTTTGTACTTATCGTGTCAAAACCAGCGTTTTCTCATTGAAATACGTCAGTTTTGACACAGTATCATAGATTTGAACGTTTTGTGTCAAAACCAGCGTTTTCTCATTGAAATACGTCAGTGTTGACACAGTATCATAGATTTGAACGTTTTGTGTCAAAACCAGCGTTTTCTCATTGAAATACGTCAGTGTTGACACAGTATGATAGTTTTGAACTTATTGTGTCAAAACCAGCGTTTTCTCATTGAAATACGTCAGTTTTGTACTTATTGTGTCAAAACCCGCGTTTTCTCAATGAAAAAAGTCCATTTTGAACTTATTGTGTCAAAACCAGCGTGTTCTCATTGAAATACGTCAGTTTTGACACAGTATCATAGATTTGAACGTTTTGTGTCAAAACCAGCGTTTTCTCATTGAAATACGTCAGTTTTGTAGTTATTGTGTCAGAACCAGCGTTTTCTCACTGAAATACGTCAGTTTTGTACTTATTGTGTCAAAACCAGCGTTTTCACATTGAAAAAAAAATCCATTTTTAACTTATTGTGTCAAAACCAGCGTTTTCTCATTGAAATACGTCAGTGTTGACACAGTATGATAGTTTTGAACTTATTGTGTCAAAACCAGCGTTTTCTCATTGAAATACGTCAGTTTTGACACAGTATCATAGATTTGAACGTTTTGTGTCAAAACCAGCGTTTTCTCATTGAAATACGTCAGTGTTGACACAGTATGATAGTTTTGAACTTATTGTGTCAAAACCAGCGTTTTCTCATTGTTATACGTCAGTTTTGTAGTTATTGTGTCAAAACCAGCGTGTTCTCATTGAAATACGTCAGTTTTGACACAGTATCATAGATTTGAACGTTTTGTGTCAAAACCAGCGTTTTCTCATTGAAATACGTCAGTTTGACACAGTATGATAGTTTTGAACTTATTGTGTCAAAACCAGCGTTTTCTCATTGAAATACGTCAGTTTTGACACAGTATCATAGATTTGAACGTTTTGTGTCAAAACCAGCGTTTTCTCATTGAAATACGTCAGTTTTGACACAGTATCATAGATTTGAACGTTTTGTGTCAAAACCAGCGTTTTCTCATTGAAATACGTCAGTGTTGACACAGTATGATAGTTTTGAACTTATTGTGTCAAAACCAGCGTTTTCTCATTGAAATACGTCAGTTTTGTAGTTATTGTGTCAAAACCAGCGTTTTCTCATTGAAATACGTCAGTTTTGACACAGTATCGTAGATTTGAACGTTTTGTGTCAAAACCAGCGTTTTCTCATTGAAATACGTCAGTGTTGACACAGTATGATAGTTTTGAACTTATTGTGTCAAAACCAGCGTTTTCTCATTGAAATACGTCAGTTTTGTACTTATTGTGTCAAAACCAGCGTTTTCTCATTGAAATACGTCAGTTTTGTACTTATTGTGTCAAAACCAGCGTTTTCTCATTGAAATACGTCAGTTTTGTAGTTATTGTGTCAAAACCAGCGTTTTCTCATTGAAATACGTCAGTTTTGACACAGTATCATAGATTTGAACGTTTTGTGTCAAAACCAGCGTTTTCTCATTGAAATACGTCAGTGTTGACATATTGTGTCAAAACCAGCGTTTTCTCATTGAAATACGTCAGTTTTGACACAGTATCATAGATTTGAACGTTTTGTGTCAAAACCAGCGTTTTCTCATTGAAATACGTCAGTTTTGACACAGTATCATAGATTTGAACGTTTTGTGTCAAAACCAGCGTTTTCTCATTGAAATACGTCAGTGTTGACACAGTATGATAGTTTTGAACTTATTGTGTCAAAACCAGCGTTTTCTCATTGAAATACGTCAGTTTTGTAGTTATTGTGTCAAAACCAGCGTTTTCTCATTGAAATACGTCAGTGTTGACACAGTATGATAGTTTTGAACTTATTGTGTCAAAACCAGCGTTTTCTCATTGAAATACGTCAGTTTGACACAGTATGATAGTTTTGAACTTATTGTGTCAAAACCAGCGTTTTCTCATTGAAATACGTCAGTTTTGTACTTATTGTGTCAAAACCAGCGTTTTCTCATTGAAATACGTCAGTTTTGTACTTATTGTGTCAAAACCAGCGTTTTCTCACTGAAATACGTCAGTTTTGTAGTTATTGTGTCAAAACCAGCGTTTTCTCATTGAAATACGTCAGTGTTGACACAGTATGATAGTTTTGAACTTATTGTGTCAAAACCAGCGTTTTCTCATTGAAATACGTCAGTTTTGTACTTATTGTGTCAAAACCAGCGTTTTCTCATTGAAATACGTCAGTTTTGTAGTTATTGTGTCAAAACCAGCGTTTTCTCATTGAAATACGTCAGTTTTGACACAGTATCATAGATTTGAACGTTTTGTGTCAAAACCAGCGTTTTCTCATTGAAATACGTCAGTGTTGACACAGTATGATAGTTTTGAACTTATTGTGTCAAAACCAGCGTTTTCTCATTGTTATACGTCAGTTTTGTAGTTATTGTGTCAAAACCAGCGTGTTCTCATTGAAATACGTCAGTTTTGACACAGTATCATAGATTTGAACGTTTTGTGTCAAAACCAGCGTTTTCTCATTGAAATACGTCAGTTTTGACACAGTATCATAGATTTGAACGTTTTGTGTCAAAACCAGCGTTTTCTCATTGAAATACGTCAGTGTTGAAACAGTATGATAGTTTTGAACTTATTGTGTCAAAACCAGCGTTTTCTCATTGAAATACGTCAGTTTTGACACAGTATCATAGATTTGAACATTTTGTGTCAAAACCAGCGTTTTCTCATTGAAATACGTCAGTTTTGTAGTTATTGTGTCAAAACCAGCGTTTTCTCACTGAAATACGTCAGTTTTGTACTTATTGTGTCAAAACCAGCGTTTTCTCATTGAAATACGTCAGTTTTGACACAGTATCATAGATTTGAACGTTTTGTGTCAAAACCAGCGTTTTCTCATTGAAATACGTCAGTGTTGACACAGTATGATAGTTTTGAACTTATTGTGTCAAAACCAGCGTTTTCTCATTGAAATACGTCAGTTTTGTAGTTATTGTGTCAAAACCAGCGTGTTCTCATTGAAATACGTCAGTTTTGACACAGTATCATAGATTTGAACGTTTTGTGTCAAAACCAGCGTTTTCTCATTGAAATACGTCAGTTTTGTAGTTATTGTGTCAAAACCAGCGTGTTCTCATTGAAATACGTCAGTGTTGACACAGTATGATAGTTTTGAACTTATTGTGTCAAAACCAGCGTTTTCTCACTGAAATACGTCAGTTTTGTACTTATTGTGTCAAAACCAGCGTTTTCACATTGAAAAAAGTACGTTTTGAACTTATTGTGTCAAATCCAGCGTTTTCTCATTGAAATACGTCAGTTTTGACACAGTATCATAGATTTGAACGTTTTGTGTCAAAACCAGCGTTTTCTCATTGAAATACGTCAGTGTTGACACAGTATGATAGTTTTGAACTTATTGTGTCAAAACCAGCGTTTTCTCATTGAAATACGTCAGTGTTGACACAGTATGATAGTTTTGAACTTATTGTGTCAAAACCAGCGTTTTCTCATTGAAATACGTCAGTTTTGACACAGTATCATAGATTTGAACGTTTTGTGTCAAAACCAGCGTTTTCTCATTGAAATACATCAGTTTTTTACACAGTATCATAGATTTGAACGTTTTGTGTCAAAACCAGCGTTTTCTCATTGAAATACGTCAGTTTGAACAGTATGTAGTTTGAACTTATTGTGTCAAAACCAGCGTGTTCTCATTGAAATACGTCAGTTTTGACACAGTATCATAGATTTGAACGTTTTGTGTCAAAACCAGCGTTTTCTCATTGAAATACGTCAGTTTTGTAGTTATTGTGTCAAAACCAGCGTTTTCTCATTGAAATACGTCAGTGTTGACACAGTATGATAGTTTTGAACTTATTGTGTCAAAACCAGCGTTTTCTCATTGAAAAAAGTCCATTTTGAACTTATTGTGTCAAAACCAGCGTGTTCTCATTGAAATACGTCAGTTTTGTAGTTATTGTGTCAAAACCAGCGTGTTCTCATTGAAATACGTCAGTTTTGACACAGTATCATAGATTTGAACGTTTTGTGTCAAAACCAGCGTTTTCTCATTGAAATACGTCAGTGTTGACACAGTATGATAGTTTTGAACTTATTGTGTCAAAACCAGCGTTTTCTCATTGTTATACGTCAGTTTTGTAGTTATTGTGTCAAAACCAGCGTGTTCTCATTGAAATACGTCAGTTTTGACACAGTATCATAGATTTGAACGTTTTGTGTCAAAACCAGCGTTTTCTCATTGAAATACGTCAGTTTTTACACAGTATCATAGATTTGAACGTTTTGTGTCAAAACCAGCGTTTTCTCATTGAAATACGTCAGTGTTGAACAGTATGATAGTTTGAACTTATTGTGTCAAAACCAGCGTTTTCTCATTGAAATACGTCAGTTTTGACACAGTATCATAGATTTGAACGTTTTGTGTCAAAACCAGCGTTTTCTCATTGAAATACGTCAGTGTTGACACAGTATGATAGTTTTGAACTTATTGTGTCAAAACCAGCGTTTTCTCATTGTTATACGTCAGTTTTGTAGTTATTGTGTCAAAACCAGCGTGTTCTCATTGAAATACGTCAGTTTTGACACAGTATCATAGATTTGAACGTTTTGTGTCAAAACCAGCGTTTTCTCATTGAAATACGTCAGTTTTGTAGTTATTGTGTCAAAACCAGCGTTTTCTCACTGAAATACGTCAGTTTTGTACTTATTGTGTCAAAACCAGCGTTTTCTCATTGAAATACGTCAGTTTTGTACTTATCGTGTCAAAACCAGCGTGTTCTCATTGAAATACGTCAGTTTTGACACAGTATCATAGATTTGAACGTTTTGTGTCAAAACCAGCGTTTTCTCATTGAAATACGTCAGTTTTGACACAGTATCATAGATTTGAACGTTTTGTGTCAAAACCAGCGTTTTCTCATTGAAATACGTCAGTGTTGACACAGTGTGATAGTTTTGAACTTATTGTGTCAAAACCAGCGTTTTCTCATTGAAATACGTCAGTGTTGACACAGTATGATAGTTTTGAACTTATTGTGTCAAAACCAGCGTTTTCTCATTGAAATACGTCAGTTTTGACACAGTATCATAGATTTGAACGTTTTGTGTCAAAACCAGCGTTTTCTCATTGAAATACGTCAGTTTTTACACAGTATCATAGATTTGAACGTTTTGTGTCAAAACCAGCGTTTTCTCATTGAAATACGTCAGTGTTGACACAGTATGATAGTTTTGAACTTATTGTGTCAAAACCAGCGTGTTCTCATTGAAATACGTCAGTTTTGACACAGTATCATAGATTTGACGTTTTGTGTCAAAACCAGCGTTTTCTCATTGAAATACGTCAGTTTTGTAGTTATTGTGTCAAAACCAGCGTTTTCTCATTGAAATACGTCAGTGTTGACACAGTATGATAGTTTTGAACTTATTGTGTCAAAACCAGCGTTTTCTCATTGAAATACGTCAGTTTTGTACTTATTGTGTCAAAACCAGCGTTTTCTCATTGAAATACGTCAGTTTTGTAGTTATTGTGTCAAAACCAGCGTGTTCTCATTGAAATACGTCAGTTTTGACACAGTATCATAGATTTGAACGTTTTGTGTCAAAACCAGCGTTTTCTCATTGAAATACGTCAGTTTTGACACAGTATGATAGTTTTGAACTTATTGTGTCAAAACCAGCGTTTTCTCATTGAAATACGTCAGTTTTGTACTTATTGTGTCAAAACCAGCGTTTTCTCATTGAAATACGTCAGTTTTGACACAGTATCATAGATTTGAACGTTTTGTGTCAAAACCAGCGTTTTCTCATTGAAATACGTCAGTTTTGACACAGTATCATAGATTTGAACGTTTTGTGTCAAAACCAGCGTTTTCTCATTGAAATACGTCAGTGTTGACACAGTATGATAGTTTTGAACTTATTGTGTCAAAACCAGCGTTTTCTCATTGAAATACGTCAGTTTTGACACAGTATCATAGATTTGAACGTTTTGTGTCAAAACCAGCGTTTTCTCATTGAAATACGTCAGTGTTGACACAGTATGATAGTTTTGAACTTATTGTGTCAAAACCAGCGTTTTCTCATTGTTATACGTCAGTTTTGTAGTTATTGTGTCAAAACCAGCGTGTTCTCATTGAAATACGTCAGTTTTGACACAGTATCATAGATTTGAACGTTTTGTGTCAAAACCAGCGTTTTCTCATTGAAATACGTCAGTTTTGACACAGTATCATAGATTTGAACGTTTTGTGTCAAAACCAGCGTTTTCTCATTGAAATACGTCAGTTTTGTAGTTATTGTGTCAAAACCAGCGTGTTCTCATTGAAATACGTCAGTTTTGACACAGTATCATAGATTTGAACGTTTTGTGTCAAAACCAGCGTTTTCTCATTGAAATACGTCAGTTTTGTAGTTATTGTGTCAAAACCAGCGTTTTCTCACAGAAATACGTCAGTTTTGTACTTATTGTGTCAAAACCAGCGTTTTCTCATTGAAAAAAAAGTCCATTTTGAACTTATTGTGTCAAAACCAGCGTGTTCTCATTGAAATACGTCAGTTTTGACACAGTATCATAGATTTGAACGTTTTGTGTCAAAACCAGCGTTTTCTCATTGAAATACGTCAGTGTTGACACAGTATGATAGTTTTGAACTTATTGTGTCAAAACCAGCGTTTTCTCATTGTTATACGTCAGTTTTGTAGTTATTGTGTCAAAACCAGCGTGTTCTCATTGAAATACGTCAGTTTTGACACAGTATCATAGATTTGAACGTTTTGTGTCAAAACCAGCGTTTTCTCATTGAAATACGTCAGTGTTGACACAGTATGATAGTTTTGAACTTATTGTGTCAAAACCAGCGTTTTCTCATTGAAATACGTCAGTTTTGTACTTATTGTGTCAAAACCCGCGTTTTCTCATTGAAAAAAGTCCATTTTGAACTTATTGTGTCAAAACCAGCGTGTTCTCATTGAAATACGTCAGTTTTGTAGTTATTGTGTCAAAACCAGCGTGTTCTCATTGAAATACGTCAGTTTTGACACAGTATCATAGATTTGAACGTTTTGTGTCAAAACCAGCGTTTTCTCATTGAAATACGTCAGTTTTGTAGTTATTGTGTCAAAACCAGCGTGTTCTCATTGAAATACGTCAGTTTTGACACAGTATCATAGATTTGAACGTTTTGTGTCAAAACCAGCGTTTTCTCATTGAAATATGTCAGTGTTGACACAGTATGATAGTTTTGAACTTATTGTGTCAAAACCAGCGTTTTCTCATTGAAATACGTCAGTTTTGTAGTTATTGTGTCAAAACCAGCGTGTTCTCATTGAAATACGTCAGTTTTGACACAGTATCATAGATTTGAACGTTTTGTGTCAAAACCAGCGTTTTCTCATTGAAATACGTCAGTGTTGACAGAGTATGATAGTTTTGAACTTATTGTGACAAAACCAGCGTTTTCTCATTGAAATACGTTAGTTTTGTACTTATTGTGTCAAAACCCGTGTTTTCTCATTGAAAAAAGTCCATTTTGAACTTATTGTGTCAAAACCAGCGTGTTCTCATTGAAATACGTCATTGTTGACACAGTATGATAGTTTTGAACTTATTGTGTCAAAACCAGCGTTTTCTCATTGAAATACGTCAGTTTTGACACAGTATCATAGATTTGAACGTTTTGTGTCAAAACCAGCGTTTTCTCATTGAAATACGTCAGTTTTGACACAGTATCATAGATTTGATCGTTTTGTGTCAAAACCAGCGTTTTCTCATTGAAATACGTCAGTTT
Source organism: Scophthalmus maximus (assembly GCF_022379125.1). Taxonomy (NCBI): domain Eukaryota; kingdom Metazoa; phylum Chordata; class Actinopteri; order Pleuronectiformes; family Scophthalmidae; genus Scophthalmus; species Scophthalmus maximus. The sequence goes on along the minus strand of NC_061523.1, from coordinate 2,770,027 downwards.
TGTAGTTATTGTGTCAAAACCACCGTGTTCTCATTGAAATACGTCAGTTTTGACACAGTATCATAGATTTGAACGTTTTGTTTCAAAACCAGCGTTTTCTCATTGAAATACGTCAGTGTTGACACAGTATGATAGTTTTGAACTTATTCTGTCAAAACCAGCGTGTTCTCATTGAAATACGTCAGTTTTGACACAGTATCATAGATTTGAACGTTTTGTGTCAAAACCAGCGTTTTCTCAATGAAATACGTCAGTGTTGACACAGTATGATAGTTTTGAACTTACTGTGTCAAAACCAGCGTGTTCTCATTGAAATACGTCAGTTTTGTACTTATTGTGTCAAAACCCGCGTTTTCTCATTGAAAAAAGTCCATTTTGAACTTATTGTGTCAAAACCAGCGTGTTCTCATTGAAATACGTCAGTTTTGTAGTTATTGTGTCAGAACCAGCTTGTTCTCATTGAAATACGTCATTTTTGACACAGTATCATAGATTTGATCGTTTTGTGTCAAAACCAGCGTTTTCTCATTGAAATACGTCAGTTTTGTAGTTATTGTTTCAACACCACCGTGTTCTCATTGAAATACGTCAGTTTTGACACAGTATCATAGATTTGAACGTTTTGTGTCAAAACCAGCGTTTTCTCATTGAAATATGTCAGTGTTGACACAGTATGATAGTTTTGAACTTATTGTGTCAAAACCAGCGTTTTCTCATTGAAATACGTCAGTTTTGTAGTTATTGTGTTAAAACCAGCGTGTTCTTATTGAAATACGTCAGTTTTGACACAGTATCATAGATTTGAACGTTTTGTGTCAAAACCAGCGTTTTCTCATTGAAATACGTCAGTGTTGACAGAGTATGATAGTTTTGAACTTATTGTGACAAAACCAGCGTTTTCTCATTGAAATACGTTAGTTTTGTACTTATTGTGTCAAAACCCGTGTTTTCTCATTGAAAAAAGTCCATTTTGAACTTATTGTGTCAAAACCAGCGTGTTCTCATTGAAATACGTTAGTTTTGTACTTATTGTGTCAAAACCCGTGTTTTCTCATTGAAAAAAGTCCATTTTGAACTTATTGTGTCAAAACCAGCGTGTTCTCATTGAAATACGTTAGTTTTGTACTTATTGTGTCAAAACCCGTGTTTTCTCATTGAAAAAAGTCCATTTTGAACTTATTGTGTCAAAACCAGCGTTTTCTCATTGAAATACGTCAGTTTTGTAGTTATTGTTTCAACACCACCGTGTTCTCATTGAAATACGTCAGTTTTGACACAGTATCATAGATTTGAACGTTTTGTTTCAAAACCAGCGTTTTCTCATTGAAATACGTCAGTGTTGACACAGTATGATAGTTTTGAACTTATTGTGTCAAAACCAACGTTTTCTCATTGAAATACGTCAGTTTTGACACATTATCATAGTTTTGAACTTATTGTGTCAAAACCAGCGTTTTTTCATTGAAAAAAGTCCATTTTGAACTTATTGTGTCAGAACCAGCGTGTTCTCATTGAAATACGTCAGTTTTGTAGTTATTGTGTCAAAACCAGCGTGTTCTCATATAAATTCGTCAGTTTTGACACAGTATCATAGATTTGAACGTTTTGTGTCAAAACCAGCGTGTTCTCATTGAAATACGTCAGTTTTGACAAAGTATCATAGATGTGAACGTTTTGTGTCAAAACCAGCGTTTTCTCATTGAAATACGTCAGTGTTGACACAGTATGATAGTTTTGAACTTATTGTGTAAAAAACAGTGTTTTCTCACTGAAATACGTCAGTTTTGTACTTATTGTGTCAAAACCAGCGTTTTCTCATTGAAAAAATTCAGTTTTGAACTTATTGTGTCAAATCCAGCGTTTTCTCATTGAAATACGTCAGTTTTGACACAGTATGATAGTTTTGAACTTATTGTGTCAAAACCAGCGTTTTCTCATTGAAATACGTCAGTTTTGTAGTTATTGTGTCAAAACCAGCGTGTTCTCATTGAAATACGTCAGTGTTGACACAGTATGATAGTTTTGAACTATTGTTTCAAAACCAGCCTGTTCTCATTGAAATACGTCAGGTTTTGTAGTTATTGTGTCAAAAACAGCGTGTTCTCATTGAAATACGTCAGTTTTGACACAGTATCATAGATTTGAACGTTTTGTGTCAAAACCAGCGTTTTCTCATTGAAATACGTCAGTTTTGTACTTATTGTGTCAAAACCAGCGTTTTCTCACTGAAATACGTCAGTTTTGTACTTATTGTGTCAAAACCAGCGTTTTCTCATTGAAATACGTCAGTGTTGCAGTTATTGTCTCAAAACTAGAGTTTTCTCATTGAAATACGTCAGTGTTGTAGTTATTGTGTCAAAACCAGCGTTTTCTCATTGAAATACGTCAGTTTTTACACAGTATCATAGATTTGGACGTTTTGTGTAAAAACCAGCGTTTTCTCATATAAATACGTCAGTGTTGACACAGTATGATAGTTTTGAACTTATTGTGTCAAAACCAGCGTTTTCTCATTGAAATACGTCAGTTTTGTACTTATTGTGTCAAAACCAGCGTTTTCTCATTGAAATACGTCAGTTTTGTAGTTATTGTGTCAAAACCAGCGTGTTATTGAAATACGTCAGTTTTGAGACAGTATGATAGTTTTGAACTTATTGTGTCAAAACCAGCGTTTTCTCATTGAAATACGTCAGTGTTGCAGTTATTGTCTCAAAACCAGCGTTTTCTCATTGAAATACGTCAGTGTTGTAGTTATTGTGTCAAAACCAGCGTTCTCTCATTGAAATACGTCAGTTTTGACACAGTATCATAGATTTGGACGTTTTGTGTAAAAACCAGCGTTTTCTCATTGAAATACGTCAGTGTTGACACAGTATGATAGTTTTGAACTTATTGTGTCAATACCAGCGTTTTCTCATTGAAATACGTCAGTTTTGTAGTTATTGTGTCAAAACCAGCGTGTTATTGAAATACGTCAGTTTTGACACAATCTGATAGTTTTGAACTTATTGTGTCAAAACCAGCGTTTTCTCATTGAAATACGTCAGTTTTTACATAGTAAGACTTGGTTTAACTCGCTGTGGCACCAAACAGCTGTTGTGTCACTGAAATACGTCAGTTTTGACACAGTATCATAGATTTGAACCTTTCGTGTCAAAACCAGCGTTTTCTCACTGATATTTACTTCAGTTTTGTATAAAGTGTCAAACCAGCGTTTTCTCATTGAAATACGTCAGTGTTGACACAGTATGATAGTTTTGAACTTATTGTGTCAAAACCAGCGTTTTCTCATTGAAAAAAGTCCATTTTGAACTTATTGTGTCAAAACCAGCGTTTTCTCATTGAAATACGTCAGTTTTTACATAGTAAGACTTGGTTTAACTCGCTGTGGCACCAAACAGCTGTTGTGTCACTGAAATACGTCAGTTTTGTACTCATTGTGTCAAAACCAGCGTTTTCTCATTGAAATACATCAATTTTGACATAGTAAGACTTGGTTTAACTCGCTGTGGCACCAAACAGCTGTTGTGTCATTGAAATCCGTCAGTTTTGACACAGTATCACAGTTTTGAACATTTTGTGTCAAAACCAGCGTTTTCTCATTGAAATATGTCAGTTTTGTAGTTATTGTGTTAAAACCAGCGTTTTCTCATTGAAATACGTCAGTTTTGACATAGTAAGACTTGGTTTAACTCACTGTGGCACCAAACAGCTGTTGTCTCATTGAAATACGTCAGTTTTTACACAGTATCATAGTTTTGAACGTTTTGTGTCAAAACCAGCGTTTTCTCACTGAAATATGTCAGTTTTGTATATTGTGTCAAACCAGCGTTTTCTCATTGAAATACGTCAGTGTTGTAGTTATTGTGTCAAAACCAGCGTTTTCTCATTGAAATACGTCAGTTTTGTTTATTGTGTCAAAACCAGTGTGTTCTCATTGAAATACGTCAGTTTTTACACAGTATCATAGTTTTCAATGTTTTGTGTCAAAACCAGCGTTCTCTCACTGAAATACGTCAGTTTTGTACATTGTGTCGAAACCAGCGTTTTCTCATTGAAATGTCAGTTTTGTAATTATTATTTTGTCAAAACCAGCGTTTTTTCATTGAAATACGTCAGTGTTGCAGTTATTGTCTCAAAACCAGCGTTTTCTCATTGAAATACGTCAGTTTTGTACTTATTGTGTCAAAACCAGCGTTTTCTCATTGAAATATGTTAGTTTTGACACAGTATCATAGATTTGAACGTTTTGTGTCAAAACCAGCGTGTTCTCATTGAAATACGTCAGTTTTGACAAAGTATCATAGATGTGAACGTTTTGTGTCAAAACCAGCGTTTTCTCATTGAAATACGTCAGTGTTGACACAGTATGATAGTTTTGAACTTATTGTGTAAAAAACAGTGTTTTCTCACTGAAATACGTCAGTTTTGTACTTATTGTGTCAAAACCAGCGTTTTCTCATTGAAAAAATTCAGTTTTGAACTTATTGTGTCAAATCCAGCGTTTTCTCATTGAAATACGTCAGTTTTGACACAGTATGATAGTTTTGAACTTATTGTGTCAAAACCAGCGTTTTCTCATTGAAATACGTCAGTTTTGTAGTTATTGTGTCAAAACCAGCGTGTTCTCATTGAAATACGTCAGTGTTGACACAGTATGATAGATTTGAACGTTTTGTGTCAAAACCAGCGTTTTCTCAATGAAATACGTCAGTGTTGACACAGTATGATAGTTTTGAACTTACTGTGTCAAAACCAGCGTGTTCTCATTGAAATACGTCAGTTTTGTACTTATTGTGTCAAAACCCGCGTTTTCTCATTGAAAAAAGTCCATTTTGAACTTATTGTGTCAAAACCAGCGTGTTCTCATTGAAATACGTCAGTTTTGTAGTTATTGTGTCAGAACCAGCTTGTTCTCATTGAAATACGTCATTTTTGACACAGTATCATAGATTTGATCGTTTTGTGTCAAAACCAGCGTTTTCTCATTGAAATACGTCAGTTTTGTAGTTATTGTTTCAACACCACCGTGTTCTCATTGAAATACGTCAGTTTTGACACAGTATCATAGATTTGAACGTTTTGTGTCAAAACCAGCGTTTTCTCATTGAAATATGTCAGTGTTGACACAGTATGATAGTTTTGAACTTATTGTGTCAAAACCAGCGTGTTCTCATGAAATACGTCAGTTTTGACACAGTATCATAGATTTGATCGTTTTGTGTCAAAACCAGCGTTTTCTCATTGAAATACGTCAGTTTTGTAGTTATTGTGTCAAAACCAGCGTTTTCTCATTGAAATACGTCAATGTTGACACAGTATGATAGTTTTGAACTTATTGTGTCAAAACCAGCGTTTTCTCATTGAAAAAAGTCCATTTTGAACTTATTGTGTCAAAACCAGCGTGTTCTCATTGAAATACGTCAGTTTTGTAGTTATTGTGTCAAAACCAGCGTGTTCTTATTGAAATACGTCAGTTTTGACACAGTATCATAGATTTGAACGTTTTGTGTCAAAACCACCGTTTTCTCATTGAAATACGTCAGTATTGACACAGTATGATAGTTTTGAACTTATTGTGTCAAAACCAGCGTTTTCTCATTGAAATACGTCAGTTTTGTAGTTATTGTGTCAAAACCAGCGTGTTCTCATTGAAATACGTCAGTTTTGACACAGTATCATAGATTTGAACGTTTTGTGTCAAAACCAGCGTTTTCTCATTGAAATACATCAGTTTTTTACACAGTATCATAGATTTGAACGTTTTGTGTCAAAACTAGCGTTTTCTCATTGAAATACATCAGTGTTGAAACAGTATGATAGTTTTGAACTTATTGTGTCAAAACCAGCGTTTTCTCATTGAAATACGTCAGTTTTGACACAGTATCATAGATTTGAACATTTTGTGTCAAAACCAGCGTTTTCTCATTGAAATACGTCAGTGTTGACACAGTATGATAGTTTTGAACTTATTGTGTCAAAACCAGCGTTTTCTCATTGAAATACGTCAGTTTTGTAGTTATTGTGTCAAAACCAGCGTGTTCTCATTGAAATACGTCAGTTTTGACACAGTATCATAGATTTGAACGTTTTGTGTCAAAACCAGCGTTTTCTCATTGAAATACATCAGTTTTTTACACAGTATCATAGATTTGAACGTTTTGTGTCAAAACCAGCGTTGTCTCATTGAAATACGTCAGTTTTGTAGTTATTGTGTCAAAACCAGCGTGTTCTTATTGAAATACGTCAGTTTTGACACAGTATCATAGATTTGAACGTTTTGTGTCTAAACCAGCGTTTTTTCATTGAAATACGTCAGTTTTGTAGTTATTGTGTCAAAAGCAACGTTTTCTCACAGAAATACGTCAGTTTTGTACTTATTGTGTCAAAACCAGCGTTTTCTCATTAAAAAAAAAATCCATTTTGAACTTATTCTGTCAAAACCAGCGTGTTCTCATTGAAATACGTCAGTTTTGACACAGTATCATAGATTTGAACGTTTTGTGTCAAAACCAGCGTTTTCTCATTGAAATATGTCAGTGTTGACACAGTATGATAGTTTTGAACTTATTGTGTCAAAACCAGCGTTTTCTCATTGAAATACGTCAGTTTTGTAGTTATTGTGTTAAAACCAGCGTGTTCTTATTGAAATACGTCAGTTTTGACACAGTATCATAGATTTGAACGTTTTGTGTCAAAACCAGCGTTTTCTCAATGAAATACGTCAGTGTTGACACAGTATGATAGTTTTGAACTTACTGTGTCAAAACCAGCGTGTTCTCATTGAAATACGTCAGTTTTGTACTTATTGTGTCAAAACCCGCGTTTTCTCATTGAAAAAAGTCCATTTTGAACTTATTGTGTCAAAACCAGCGTGTTCTCATTGAAATACGTCAGTTTTGTAGTTATTGTGTCAGAACCAGCTTGTTCTCATTGAAATACGTCATTTTTGACACAGTATCATAGATTTGATCGTTTTGTGTCAAAACCAGCGTTTTCTCATTGAAATACGTCAGTTTTGTAGTTATTGTTTCAACACCACCGTGTTCTCATTGAAATACGTCAGTTTTGACACAGTATCATAGATTTGAACGTTTTGTGTCAAAACCAGCGTTTTCTCATTGAAATATGTCAGTGTTGACACAGTATGATAGTTTTGAACTTATTGTGTCAAAACCAGCGTTTTCTCATTGAAATACGTCAGTTTTGTAGTTATTGTGTTAAAACCAGCGTGTTCTTATTGAAATACGTCAGTTTTGACACAGTATCATAGATTTGAACGTTTTGTGTCAAAACCAGCGTTTTCTCATTGAAATACGTCAGTGTTGACAGAGTATGATAGTTTTGAACTTATTGTGACAAAACCAGCGTTTTCTCATTGAAATACGTTAGTTTTGTACTTATTGTGTCAAAACCCGTGTTTTCTCATTGAAAAAAGTCCATTTTGAACTTATTGTGTCAAAACCAGCGTGTTCTCATTGAAATACGTCATTGTTGACACAGTATGATAGTTTTGAACTTATTGTGTCAAAACCAGCGTTTTCTCATTGAAATACGTCAGTTTTGACACAGTATCATAGATTTGAACATTTTGTGTCATAACCAGCGTTTTCTCATTGAAATACGTCAGTTTTGACACAGTATCATAGATTTGATCGTTTTGTGTCAAAACCAGCGTTTTCTCATTGAAATACGTCAGTTTTGTAGTTATTGTTTCAACACCACCGTGTTCTCATTGAAATACGTCAGTTTTGACACAGTATCATAGATTTGAACGTTTTGTTTCAAAACCAGCGTTTTCTCATTGAAATACGTCAGTGTTGACACAGTATGATAGTTTTGAACTTATTCTGTCAAAACCAGCGTGTTCTCATTGAAATACGTCAGTTTTGACACAGTATCATAGATTTGAACGTTTTGTGTCAAAACCAGCGTTTTCTCAATGAAATACGTCAGTGTTGACACAGTATGATAGTTTTGAACTTACTGTGTCAAAACCAGCGTGTTCTCATTGAAATACGTCAGTTTTGTACTTATTGTGTCAAAACCCGCGTTTTCTCATTGAAAAAAGTCCATTTTGAACTTATTGTGTCAAAACCAGCGTGTTCTCATTGAAATACGTCAGTTTTGTAGTTATTGTGTCAGAACCAGCTTGTTCTCATTGAAATACGTCATTTTTGACACAGTATCATAGATTTGATCGTTTTGTGTCAAAACCAGCGTTTTCTCATTGAAATACGTCAGTTTTGTAGTTATTGTTTCAACACCACCGTGTTCTCATTGAAATACGTCAGTTTTGACACAGTATCATAGATTTGAACGTTTTGTGTCAAAACCAGCGTTTTCTCATTGAAATATGTCAGTGTTGACACAGTATGATAGTTTTGAACTTATTGTGTCAAAACCAGCGTTTTCTCATTGAAATACGTCAGTTTTGTAGTTATTGTGTTAAAACCAGCGTGTTCTTATTGAAATACGTCAGTTTTGACACAGTATCATAGATTTGAACGTTTTGTGTCAAAACCAGCGTTTTCTCATTGAAATACGTCAGTGTTGACAGAGTATGATAGTTTTGAACTTATTGTGACAAAACCAGCGTTTTCTCATTGAAATACGTTAGTTTTGTACTTATTGTGTCAAAACCCGTGTTTTCTCATTGAAAAAAGTCCATTTTGAACTTATTGTGTCAAAACCAGCGTGTTCTCATTGAAATACGTTAGTTTTGTACTTATTGTGTCAAAACCCGTGTTTTCTCATTGAAAAAAGTCCATTTTGAACTTATTGTGTCAAAACCAGCGTGTTCTCATTGAAATACGTCAGTTTTGTAGTTATTGTGTCAAAACCAGCGTGTTCTCATTGAAATACGTCATTGTTGACACAGTATGATAGTTTTGAACTTATTGTGTCAAAACCAGCGTTTTCTCATTGAAATACGTCAGTTTTGACACAGTATCATAGATTTGAACATTTTGTGTCATAACCAGCGTTTTCTCATTGAAATACGTCAGTTTTGACACAGTATCATAGATTTGATCGTTTTGTGTCAAAACCAGCGTTTTCTCATTGAAATACGTCAGTTTTGTAGTTATTGTTTCAACACCACCGTGTTCTCATTGAAATACGTCAGTTTTGACACAGTATCATAGATTTGAACGTTTTGTTTCAAAACCAGCGTTTTCTCATTGAAATACGTCAGTGTTGACACAGTATGATAGTTTTGAACTTATTGTGTCAAAACCAACGTTTTCTCATTGAAATACGTCAGTTTTGACACATTATCATAGTTTTGAACTTATTGTGTCAAAACCAGCGTTTTTTCATTGAAAAAAGTCCATTTTGAACTTATTGTGTCAGAACCAGCGTGTTCTCATTGAAATACGTCAGTTTTGTAGTTATTGTGTCAAAACCAGCGTGTTCTCATATAAATTCGTCAGTTTTGACACAGTATCATAGATTTGAACGTTTTGTGTCAAAACCAGCGTGTTCTCATTGAAATACGTCAGTTTTGACAAAGTATCATAGATGTGAACGTTTTGTGTCAAAACCAGCGTTTTCTCATTGAAATACGTCAGTGTTGACACAGTATGATAGTTTTGAACTTATTGTGTAAAAAACAGTGTTTTCTCACTGAAATACGTCAGTTTTGTACTTATTGTGTCAAAACCAGCGTTTTCTCATTGAAAAAATTCAGTTTTGAACTTATTGTGTCAAATCCAGCGTTTTCTCATTGAAATACGTCAGTTTTGACACAGTATGATAGTTTTGAACTTATTGTGTCAAAACCAGCGTTTTCTCATTGAAATACGTCAGTTTTGTAGTTATTGTGTCAAAACCAGCGTGTTCTCATTGAAATACGTCAGTGTTGACACAGTATGATAGTTTTGAACTATTGTTTCAAAACCAGCCTGTTCTCATTGAAATACGTCAGGTTTTGTAGTTATTGTGTCAAAAACAGCGTGTTCTCATTGAAATACGTCAGTTTTGACACAGTATCATAGATTTGAACGTTTTGTGTCAAAACCAGCGTTTTCTCATTGAAATACGTCAGTTTTGTACTTATTGTGTCAAAACCAGCGTTTTCTCACTGAAATACGTCAGTTTTGTACTTATTGTGTCAAAACCAGCGTTTTCTCATTGAAATACGTCAGTGTTGCAGTTATTGTCTCAAAACTAGAGTTTTCTCATTGAAATACGTCAGTGTTGTAGTTATTGTGTCAAAACCAGCGTTTTCTCATTGAAATACGTCAGTTTTTACACAGTATCATAGATTTGGACGTTTTGTGTAAAAACCAGCGTTTTCTCATATAAATACGTCAGTGTTGACACAGTATGATAGTTTTGAACTTATTGTGTCAAAACCAGCGTTTTCTCATTGAAATACGTCAGTTTTGTACTTATTGTGTCAAAACCAGCGTTTTCTCATTGAAATACGTCAGTTTTGTAGTTATTGTGTCAAAACCAGCGTGTTATTGAAATACGTCAGTTTTGAGACAGTATGATAGTTTTGAACTTATTGTGTCAAAACCAGCGTTTTCTCATTGAAATACGTCAGTGTTGCAGTTATTGTCTCAAAACCAGCGTTTTCTCATTGAAATACGTCAGTGTTGTAGTTATTGTGTCAAAACCAGCGTTCTCTCATTGAAATACGTCAGTTTTGACACAGTATCATAGATTTGGACGTTTTGTGTAAAAACCAGCGTTTTCTCATTGAAATACGTCAGTGTTGACACAGTATGATAGTTTTGAACTTATTGTGTCAATACCAGCGTTTTCTCATTGAAATACGTCAGTTTTGTAGTTATTGTGTCAAAACCAGCGTGTTATTGAAATACGTCAGTTTTGACACAATCTGATAGTTTTGAACTTATTGTGTCAAAACCAGCGTTTTCTCATTGAAATACGTCAGTTTTTACATAGTAAGACTTGGTTTAACTCGCTGTGGCACCAAACAGCTGTTGTGTCACTGAAATACGTCAGTTTTGACACAGTATCATAGATTTGAACCTTTCGTGTCAAAACCAGCGTTTTCTCACTGATATTTACTTCAGTTTTGTATAAAGTGTCAAACCAGCGTTTTCTCATTGAAATACGTCAGTGTTGACACAGTATGATAGTTTTGAACTTATTGTGTCAAAACCAGCGTTTTCTCATTGAAAAAAGTCCATTTTGAACTTATTGTGTCAAAACCAGCGTTTTCTCATTGAAATACGTCAGTTTTTACATAGTAAGACTTGGTTTAACTCGCTGTGGCACCAAACAGCTGTTGTGTCACTGAAATACGTCAGTTTTGTACTCATTGTGTCAAAACCAGCGTTTTCTCATTGAAATACATCAATTTTGACATAGTAAGACTTGGTTTAACTCGCTGTGGCACCAAACAGCTGTTGTGTCATTGAAATCCGTCAGTTTTGACACAGTATCACAGTTTTGAACATTTTGTGTCAAAACCAGCGTTTTCTCATTGAAATATGTCAGTTTTGTAGTTATTGTGTTAAAACCAGCGTTTTCTCATTGAAATACGTCAGTTTTGACATAGTAAGACTTGGTTTAACTCACTGTGGCACCAAACAGCTGTTGTCTCATTGAAATACGTCAGTTTTTACACAGTATCATAGTTTTGAACGTTTTGTGTCAAAACCAGCGTTTTCTCACTGAAATATGTCAGTTTTGTATATTGTGTCAAACCAGCGTTTTCTCATTGAAATACGTCAGTGTTGTAGTTATTGTGTCAAAACCAGCGTTTTCTCATTGAAATACGTCAGTTTTGTTTATTGTGTCAAAACCAGTGTGTTCTCATTGAAATACGTCAGTTTTTACACAGTATCATAGTTTTCAATGTTTTGTGTCAAAACCAGCGTTCTCTCACTGAAATACGTCAGTTTTGTACATTGTGTCGAAACCAGCGTTTTCTCATTGAAATGTCAGTTTTGTAATTATTATTTTGTCAAAACCAGCGTTTTTTCATTGAAATACGTCAGTGTTGCAGTTATTGTCTCAAAACCAGCGTTTTCTCATTGAAATACGTCAGTTTTGTACTTATTGTGTCAAAACCAGCGTTTTCTCATTGAAATATGTTAGTTTTGACACAGTATCATAGATTTGAACGTTTTGTGTCAAAACCAGCGTGTTCTCATTGAAATACGTCAGTTTTGACAAAGTATCATAGATGTGAACGTTTTGTGTCAAAACCAGCGTTTTCTCATTGAAATACGTCAGTGTTGACACAGTATGATAGTTTTGAACTTATTGTGTAAAAAACAGTGTTTTCTCACTGAAATACGTCAGTTTTGTACTTATTGTGTCAAAACCAGCGTTTTCTCATTGAAAAAATTCAGTTTTGAACTTATTGTGTCAAATCCAGCGTTTTCTCATTGAAATACGTCAGTTTTGACACAGTATGATAGTTTTGAACTTATTGTGTCAAAACCAGCGTTTTCTCATTGAAATACGTCAGTTTTGTAGTTATTGTGTCAAAACCAGCGTGTTCTCATTGAAATACGTCAGTGTTGACACAGTATGATAGATTTGAACGTTTTGTGTCAAAACCAGCGTTTTCTCAATGAAATACGTCAGTGTTGACACAGTATGATAGTTTTGAACTTACTGTGTCAAAACCAGCGTGTTCTCATTGAAATACGTCAGTTTTGTACTTATTGTGTCAAAACCCGCGTTTTCTCATTGAAAAAAGTCCATTTTGAACTTATTGTGTCAAAACCAGCGTGTTCTCATTGAAATACGTCAGTTTTGTAGTTATTGTGTCAGAACCAGCTTGTTCTCATTGAAATACGTCATTTTTGACACAGTATCATAGATTTGATCGTTTTGTGTCAAAACCAGCGTTTTCTCATTGAAATACGTCAGTTTTGTAGTTATTGTTTCAACACCACCGTGTTCTCATTGAAATACGTCAGTTTTGACACAGTATCATAGATTTGAACGTTTTGTGTCAAAACCAGCGTTTTCTCATTGAAATATGTCAGTGTTGACACAGTATGATAGTTTTGAACTTATTGTGTCAAAACCAGCGTTTTCTCATTGAAATACGTCAGTTTTGTAGTTATTGTGTTAAAACCAGCGTGTTCTTATTGAAATACGTCAGTTTTGACACAGTATCATAGATTTGAACGTTTTGTGTCAAAACCAGCGTTTTCTCATTGAAATACGTCAGTGTTGACAGAGTATGATAGTTTTGAACTTATTGTGACAAAACCAGCGTTTTCTCATTGAAATACGTTAGTTTTGTACTTATTGTGTCAAAACCCGTGTTTTCTCATTGAAAAAAGTCCATTTTGAACTTATTGTGTCAAAACCAGCGTGTTCTCATTGAAATACGTTAGTTTTGTACTTATTGTGTCAAAACCCGTGTTTTCTCATTGAAAAAAGTCCATTTTGAACTTATTGTGTCAAAACCAGCGTGTTCTCATTGAAATACGTCAGTTTTGTAGTTATTGTGTCAAAACCAGCGTGTTCTCATTGAAATACGTCATTGTTGACACAGTATGATAGTTTTGAACTTATTGTGTCAAAACCAGCGTTTTCTCATTGAAATACGTCAGTTTTGACACAGTATCATAGATTTGAACATTTTGTGTCATAACCAGCGTTTTCTCATTGAAATACGTCAGTTTTGACACAGTATCATAGATTTGATCGTTTTGTGTCAAAACCAGCGTTTTCTCATTGAAATACGTCAGTTTTGTAGTTATTGTTTCAACACCACCGTGTTCTCATTGAAATACGTCAGTTTTGACACAGTATCATAGATTTGAACGTTTTGTTTCAAAACCAGCGTTTTCTCATTGAAATACGTCAGTGTTGACACAGTATGATAGTTTTGAACTTATTCTGTCAAAACCAGCGTGTTCTCATTGAAATACGTCAGTTTTGACACAGTATCATAGATTTGAACGTTTTGTGTCAAAACCAGCGTTTTCTCATTGAAATACGTCAGTTTTGTAGTTATTGTGTCAAAACCAGCGTGTTCTCATTGAAATACGTCAGTTTTGACACATTATCATAGTTTTGAACTTATTGTGTCAAAACCAGCGTTTTTTCATTGAAAAAAGTCCATTTTGAACTTATTGTGTCAGAACCAGCGTGTTCTCATTGAAATACGTCAGTTTTGTAGTTATTGTGTCAAAACCAGCGTGTTCTCATATAAATTCGTCAGTTTTGACACAGTATCATAGATTTGAACGTTTTGTGTCAAAACCAGCGTGTTCTCATTGAAATACGTCAGTTTTGACAAAGTATCATAGATGTGAACGTTTTGTGTCAAAACCAGCGTTTTCTCATTGAAATACGTCAGTGTTGACACAGTATGATAGTTTTGAACTTATTGTGTAAAAAACAGTGTTTTCTCACTGAAATACGTCAGTTTTGTACTTATTGTGTCAAAACCAGCGTTTTCTCATTGAAAAAATTCAGTTTTGAACTTATTGTGTCAAATCCAGCGTTTTCTCATTGAAATACGTCAGTTTTGACACAGTATGATAGTTTTGAACTTATTGTGTCAAAACCAGCGTTTTCTCATTGAAATACGTCAGTTTTGTAGTTATTGTGTCAAAACCAGCGTGTTCTCATTGAAATACGTCAGTGTTGACACAGTATGATAGTTTTGAACTATTGTTTCAAAACCAGCCTGTTCTCATTGAAATACGTCAGGTTTTGTAGTTATTGTGTCAAAAACAGCGTGTTCTCATTGAAATACGTCAGTTTTGACACAGTATCATAGATTTGAACGTTTTGTGTCAAAACCAGCGTTTTCTCATTGAAATACGTCAGTTTTGTACTTATTGTGTCAAAACCAGCGTTTTCTCGCTGAAATACGTCAGTTTTGTACTTATTGTGTCAAAACCAGCGTTTTCTCATTGAAATACGTCAGTGTTGCAGTTATTGTCTCAAAACTAGAGTTTTCTCATTGAAATACGTCAGTGTTGTAGTTATTGTGTCAAAACCAGCGTTTTCTCATTGAAATACGTCAGTTTTTACACAGTATCATAGATTTGGACGTTTTGTGTAAAAACCAGCGTTTTCTCATATAAATACGTCAGTGTTGACACAGTATGATAGTTTTGAACTTATTGTGTCAAAACCAGCGTTTTCTCATTGAAATACGTCAGTTTTGTAGTTATTGTGTCAAAACCAGCGTGTTATTGAAATACGTCAGTTTTGAGACAGTATGATAGTTTTGAACTTATTGTGTCAAAACCAGCGTTTTCTCATTGAAATACGTCAGTGTTGCAGTTATTGTCTCAAAACCAGCGTTTTCTCATTGAAATACGTCAGTGTTGTAGTTATTGTGTCAAAACCAGCGTTCTCTCATTGAAATACGTCAGTTTTGACACAGTATCATAGATTTGGACGTTTTGTGTAAAAACCAGCGTTTTCTCATTGAAATACGTCAGTGTTGACACAGTATGATAGTTTTGAACTTATTGTGTCAATACCAGCGTTTTCTCATTGAAATACGTCAGTTTTGTAGTTATTGTGTCAAAACCAGCGTGTTATTGAAATACGTCAGTTTTGACACAATCTGATAGTTTTGAACTTATTGTGTCAAAACCAGCGTTTTCTCATTGAAATACGTCAGTTTTTACATAGTAAGACTTGGTTTAACTCGCTGTGGCACCAAACAGCTGTTGTGTCACTGAAATACGTCAGTTTTGACACAGTATCATAGATTTGAACCTTTCGTGTCAAAACCAGCGTTTTCTCACTGATATTTACTTCAGTTTTGTATAAAGTGTCAAACCAGCGTTTTCTCATTGAAATACGTCAGTGTTGACACAGTATGATAGTTTTGAACTTATTGTGTCAAAACCAGCGTTTTCTCATTGAAAAAAGTCCATTTTGAACTTATTGTGTCAAAACCAGCGTTTTCTCATTGAAATACGTCAGTTTTTACATAGTAAGACTTGGTTTAACTCGCTGTGGCACCAAACAGCTGTTGTGTCACTGAAATACGTCAGTTTTGTACTCATTGTGTCAAAACCAGCGTTTTCTCATTGAAATACATCAATTTTGACATAGTAAGACTTGGTTTAACTCGCTGTGGCACCAAACAGCTGTTGTGTCATTGAAATCCGTCAGTTTTGACACAGTATCACAGTTTTGAACATTTTGTGTCAAAACCAGCGTTTTCTCATTGAAATATGTCAGTTTTGTAGTTATTGTGTTAAAACCAGCGTTTTCTCATTGAAATACGTCAGTTTTGACATAGTAAGACTTGGTTTAACTCACTGTGGCACCAAACAGCTGTTGTCTCATTGAAATACGTCAGTTTTTACACAGTATCATAGTTTTGAACGTTTTGTGTCAAAACCAGCGTTTTCTCACTGAAATATGTCAGTTTTGTATATTGTGTCAAACCAGCGTTTTCTCATTGAAATACGTCAGTGTTGTAGTTATTGTGTCAAAACCAGCGTTTTCTCATTGAAATACGTCAGTTTTGTTTATTGTGTCAAAACCAGTGTGTTCTCATTGAAATACGTCAGTTTTTACACAGTATCATAGTTTTCAATGTTTTGTGTCAAAACCAGCGTTCTCTCACTGAAATACGTCAGTTTTGTACATTGTGTCGAAACCAGCGTTTTCTCATTGAAATGTCAGTTTTGTAATTATTATTTTGTCAAAACCAGCGTTTTTTCATTGAAATACGTCAGTGTTGCAGTTATTGTCTCAAAACCAGCGTTTTCTCATTGAAATACGTCAGTTTTGTACTTATTGTGTCAAAACCAGCGTTTTCTCATTGAAATATGTTAGTTTTGACACAGTATCATAGATTTGAACGTTTTGTGTCAAAACCATTGTTTTCTCATTGAAATACATTAGTTTTGTAGTTATTGTGTCAAAACCAGCGTTTTCTCATTGAAATACGTCAGTTTTGTAGTTATTGTGTCAAAAGCAGAGTTTTCTCACTGAAATACGTCAGTTTTGTACTCATTGTGTCAAAACCAGCGTTTTCTCATTGAAAAAGTCCATTTTGAACTTATTGTGTCAAAACCAGCATTTTCTCATTGAAATACGTCAGTTTTGACATAGTAAGACTTGCTTTAACTCGCTTGTGGCACCAAACAGCTGTTGTCCTATTGAAATAGGTCAGTTTGTACACAGTATCATAGTTTTGAACGTTCTGTGTCAAAACCAGCGTTTTCTCATTGAAATACGTCAGTGTTGACACAGTATGATAGTTTTGAACTTATTGTGTCAAAACCAGCGTTTTCTCATTGAAATACATCAGTTTTGACATAGTAAGACTTGGTTTAACTCGCTGTGGCACCAAACAGCTGTTGTGTCATTGAAATCCGTCAGTTTTGACACAGTATCACAGTTTTGAACATGTTGTGTCAAAACCAGCGTTTTCTCATTGAAATATGTCAGTTTTGTAGTTATTGTGTTAAAACCAGCGTTTTCTCATTGAAATACGTCAGTTTTGTAGTTATTGTGTTAAAACCAGCGTTTTCTCATTGAAATACGTCAGTTTTGACATAGTAAGACTTGGTTTAACTCACTGTGGCACCAAACAGCTGTTGTCTCATTGTAATACGTCAGTTTTTACACAGTATCATAGTTTTGAACGTTTTGTGTCAAAACCAGCGTTTTCTCACTGAAATATGTCAGTTTTGTATATTGTGTCAAACCAAACTTTTTCTCATTGAAATACGTCAGTGTTGACACAGTATGATAGTTTTGAACTTATTGTGTCAAAACCAGCGTTTTGTCATTGAAATACGTCAGTTTTGTACTTATTGTGTAAAAAAACAGCGTTTTCTCATTGAAATACGTCAGTTTTGACACAGTATCGTAGTTTTGAACATTTTGTGTCAAAACCAGTGTTTTCTCACTAACATACATCAGTTTTGTACTTATTGTGTCAACACCAGCGTTTTCTCATTGAAATACGATAGTGTTGTAGTTATTGTGTCAAAACCAGCGTTTTCTCACTGAAATACGTTAGTTTTGTACTTATTGTGTCAAAACCACCGTTTTCTCATTGAAATACGTCAGTTTTGTATTTATTGTGTCAAAACCAGTGTGTTCTCATTGAAATACGTCAGTTTTTACACAGTATCATAGTTTTGAACGTTTTGTGTCAAAACCAGCGTTTTCTCACTGAAATATGTCAGTTTTGTATATTGTGTCAAACCAGCGTTTTCTCATTGAAATACGTCAGTTTTGTACTTATTGTGTCAAAACCAGCGTTTTCTCACTGAAATACGTCAGTTTTGTACATTGTGTCGAAACCAGCGTTTTCTCATTGAAATGTCAGTTTTGTAATTATTATTTTGTGAAAACCAGCGTTTTTTCATTGAAATACGTCAGTGTTGCAGTTATTGTCTCAAAACCAGCGTTTTCTCATTGAAATACATCAGTTTTGTACTTATTGTGTCAAAACCAGCGTTTTCTCATTGAAATATGTTAGTTTTGACACAGTATCATAGATTTGAACGTTTTGTGTCAAAACCCGCGTTTTCTCATTGAAAAAAGTCCATTTTGAACTTATTGTGTCAAAACCAGCGTTTTCTCATTGAAATACGTCAGTGTTGACACAGTATGATAGTTTTGAACTTATTGTGTCAAAACCAGCGTTTTCTCATTGAAATATGTCAGTTTTGTAGTTATTGTGTTAAAACCAGCGTTTTCTCATTGAAATACGTCAGTTTTGACATAGTAAGACTTGGTTTAACTCACTGTGGCACCAAACAGCTGTTGTCTCATTGAAATACGTCAGTTTTTACACAGTATCATATTTTTGAACGTTTTGTGTCAAAACCAGCGTTTTCTCATTGAAATACGTCAGTGTTGACACAGCATGATAGTTTTGAACTTATTGTGTCAAAACCAGCGTTTTCTCATTGAAATACGTCAGTTTTGTACTTATTGTGTCAAAACCAGCGTTTTCTCATTGAAAAAAGTCCGTTTTGAACTTATTGTTTCAAAACCAGCATTTTCTCATTGAAATACGTCAGTTTTTTAGTTATTCTGTCAAAACCAGCGTTTTCTCATTGAAAAAGTCCATTTTGAACTTATTGTGTCAAAACCATCGTTTTCTCATTGAAATACGTCAGTGTTGCAGTTATTGTGTCAAAACCTGCGTTTTCTCATTGAAATACGTCCGTTTTGACATAGTAAGACTTGGTTTAACTCACTGTGGCACCAAACAGCTGTTGTCTCATTGAAATACGTCAGTTTTACACAGTATCATAGATTTGAACGTTTTGTGTCAAAACCAGCGTTTTCTCATTGAAATACGTCAGTTTTGTAGTTATTTTGTCAATATAGCGTTTTCTCACTGAAATACCTCAGTTTTGTACTTATTGTGTCAAAACCAGCGTTTTCTCATTGAAAAAAGTCAGTTTTGAACTTATTGTGTCAAAACCAGCGTTTTCTCATTGAAATACGTCAGTGTTGCAGTTATTGTGTCAAAACCTGCGTTTTCTCACTGAAATACGTCAGTTTTGTACTTATTGTGTCAAAACCAGCGTTTTCTCATTGAAATACGTCCGTTTTGACATAGTAAGACTTGGTTTAACTCAGTGTGGCACCAAACAGCTGTTGTCTCATTGAAATACGTCAGTTTTACAAACTATCATAGATTTGAAATTTTGTGTCAAAACCAGCGTTTTCTCATTGAAATACGTCAGTTTTGCAGTTATTGTGTCAAAACCTGCGTTTTCTCACTGAAATACGTCAGTTTTGTACTTATTGTGTCAAAACCAGCGTTTTCTCATTGAAATACGTCAGTGTTCTCACTGAAATACGTCAGTTTTGTACTTATTGTGTCAAAACCAGCGTTTTCTCATTGAAATACGTCCGTTTTGACATAGTAAGACTTGGTTTAACTCACTGTGGCACCAAACAGCTGTTGTCTCATTGAAATACCCCTCCCGCTTGCCACGCGTGTAATTTTCGAGGGCCTCTGGGTCTCTCGAACCCCCGGACACCCCCCGGAGCCTCTGGGCTTCTCTGACCCCAACCCCCGGGTCGGACAAACCGCCCCGGAGCCTCGGGGTCGGGGCTTCTCTGACCCCAACCCCCGAGTCGGACAAACCGCCCAGGAGCCTCGGGGTCGGGGCTTCTCAGACCCCAACCCCGAGTCGGACAAACATGTGCTGCTGAGGGGTCGTAATGTTGTTAAATGAGTCTTGTGAAGTCTTGTGAAGAAGCCTGTATGCCAATAATGAACACTTAATTTATGGTTCAGCTCTGTTGAGCGCTACTCTAACAAAGTCTCAAAATACAAACTAAACCAAAACTCATTTCCAAACACTAGTTGGGGGATTTTAGACTCTATAGTTGATCAAAAAGGTCGTTGTGTAGCCATTTAGTTGTCAGGTCATTGGGTAGACATTTAGTTCTGTTTTGTTGTATGTGCACGGCTATTGTGTCAACTCTGTCTTCACACTTCAACAATTGAATGAGGCTTAGATTTAAAAAACATGCTGCCTGTGATCACCCACTTAGGAGTTTGTTGATTCCCCTTGTCTTTCCTTACGAGAACGAAACGTAGAGCTGATAAGAAGCTTAGACAATTTCATGAGTTAGGAAACACTTCAAGTCACTAAAACACTTAGTTGTTGTTGTGAACGGGATTTATGACAGGGACCCCGTAACCGAACTGATCCTGCTGCACTCCCCGGATGAAGAGGTTAAGCAGCCGGGTCTCGCTGAATAATGTGACCAACAGAGATCGCTGGGGGTGCTGTGTGTGTCTGTGGGGGGGGTGTGCGGGCGATGGGTTGTAGCAAAACACTTATTAATTTGTTGATTCCCCTTGTATTTCCTTACCAGAATGATACCTAGAGCTGATAATGAGCTTTGCATTTACACAAAGGGTGGGTCTGAGACTTTTAAATCTAGTTGTGTAGCCATTTTGTTCCGTTTTCTGATATGTGCACGACTCTAGCGTCAACTCTGTCTTCACACTTCAACAATGAATAGACTTAGATTTAAAGAAGAGTATAATTAAACAGTTAAACGGATAAATTAATGAATTAAAGTGCTATAAAAATCGTGACCAAAAGGAAGGGGCATATATGGGTTGGCTGTCAAGGTGAGAAGGTCACTGAACCTAGGATGACCTAGATGCACTTCTTTAAGGTGGGAGAACGGAGTGTATAACAGTTAGGAAGTCCACGCAGATCGAGTTGATACAGACACAGTTCGTTGGAGGCATAGTTAAATGCATAGCCCCACGCACCTCCCGAGCCAGCTAAACTGGCGAGAGCCCTATTGAATCCGTTAGGATTATTATTAGGGCCCGAGCCAGCTAAGCTGGCGAGAGCCCTATTGTAATCGTAATGATTCTTATTAGGGCCCGAGCCAGCTAAGCTGGCGAGAGCCCTATTGAATCCGTTAGGAATATTATTATTAGTGCCCGAGCCAGGCACATGGCAAGAGCCCTATTGTAATCGTAATGATAATTAGGGCCCGAGCACCGAGGTGCGCGGACCTGGGGCATTGCATGCACCAGGGCCGCATGCACCGAAGGTGCAAGGCCCTATTGTTTCCGTAAGGATTATTAGGGCCCGAGCACCGAGGTGCACGGACCTGGGGCATTGCATGCACCAGGGCCGCATGCACCGAAGGTGCAAGGCCCTATTGTATCCGTAAGGATTATTAGGGCCCGAGCACCGAGGTGCGCGGACCTGGGGCATTGCATGCACCAGGGCCGCATGCACCGAGGTGCAAGGCCCTATTGTTTCCGTAAGGATTATTATTATTAGGGCCCGAGCACCGAGGTGCGCGGACCTGGGGCATTGCATGCACCAGGGCCGCATGCACCGAAGGTGCAAGGCCCTATTGTTTCCGTAAGGATTATTATTAGGGCCCGAGCACGGAGGTGCGCGGACCTGGGGCATTGCATGCACCGTTAGGATTATTATTAGGGCCCGAGCACCGAGGTGCGCGGACCTGGGGCATTGCACCCATGGGATGAAACGATATTAAAAGCTTGAGTGTACGTCAGAGCCCCCCGCTGTGACGGCGTGGCGAAAATGTGGCGAATTTCGATCCCTCGCCATGAAAATGGAAGTCGCTCGATATCGAAGGTACATGCTCCGATCGGACCCAAACTTCTCAGGCATGATAACAATCTTGCCTTGAACAGATTGCCATGTCAATATTGGACATAGGTCATAGCGCCACCTACTGGCAACAGGAAGTAACATGTGTGTACACTTTTACGCCCTCTGTCTTATAGGTTGACCACATCATCATCAAATTTGGTCAGCAAAGTTGTAAGAAGTTGCTAACGTGGTACTATGAAATTTGTGGCCATATGTGAAACGCTGTCGCCATGGTGACGCCATGTTCGCCATAAAATACGAATACATATTTGAAGCACTTAAGATGCTTTGTGTCTCACGAAACTTGGCAGACATGTTCAGAGTGGTAAGTGGATATGTCCGATATGTGTCTTTTGTCCAATTGTGTCAAAATGGCTCCATAGCGCCCCCTACAACACTTAAAATCCAATTATCCCACCTTTAAATTTGACGTAGAAGAACCAAATTCGGTGGGCTCATGTACCTCCCGACGAACTACCAAAAAGCCTCTTGGAGCAATTAGCTCCGCCCAACCGGAAATCAGCCATTTTGATTTTACCTTGGCGTAGGCGGCGAACGGAAGGCGTCGTACTTTCGTGAACTCCTCCTAGGCGATTCATCGTATCCGTCTCAAACTTGGGCAACGCGTAGAGGAGGCCTTCCGGATCAAACGATATCAAAAGATTTAGTCCACATCGAAAGGCGTGGCCGCGGTGAAGCGTGATTCGCCAAGAACAGGAAGTTATTCCAAATCAAAGGTACATGGTCTAATCTGATCCAAACTTCTCAGGCATGATAACAGTTCCGCCCTAAACACATCTACATGTCAATATTGGACATAAGTCATAGCGCCACCTAATGGTGATAGGAAGTTTGAAATTGCACTTTTACGTCCTCTGCCTCGCAGGTTCAATGGAGAGACCTCAAATTTGGTCAGCGTAGTTGTGAGACGTGGCTGATATTGTACTGTGAAAATTTTGACCATGTGTCAAACGCTGTTGCCATGGTGACGCCCTGTTCGCCATCAAATACGTTACATATTTGAGGCACTTATGATGCTTTGTTTCTCACGAAACTTGGCAGACATGTTCAGAGTGGCAAGTCGATATGTCCGATATGTGTCTTTTGTCCAATTATGTCAAAATGGCTCCATAGCGCCCCCTACAACATTTCAAAGTCATGGCCCCAACCCTTAAATTTGACGTAGATGAACGAAATTCGGCCGGCTGGTGTATCTTCCTCCGACCTACAAAAAAGCCTCTTGGAGCCATAAGCTCCGCCCAACCGGAAGTCAGCCATTTAGGATTTTACCTTGAAGTAAGTAGTGAATGGAAGGCGACGCACTTTTACCACCTCCTCCTTGGCGGTTCATCGAATCCACCTCAAACTTGGGCGACGCGTAGATGAGACCTTCCCGATAAAACGGCACATAGGGTTTTATAGTCTACGACGAAAGGTGCGGGCGCAGCGGAGCGCTATTCTCCACAAAACGTGATGTGCTTTTTCACTGTGTCAGGGATGCTTCTACAGGCACGAAACACAGCACACGCATTACAAACATGGACAGGTTCGATCGGATACGAGTTTTTAGTTCGGCCGTTGCAAAGCAGCTCCTTAGCGCTCCTTACAATACAAAAAAACCAAGCCACCTGCGCGTACGAAATATCACCAGCGAACGTATCTACCGGCCGAAGTTTGTCGGTGCCACGAACTGAACCCACCAGGAAGACGGCATTTTCAAAGTGAGGACACGGGGAAGAGGAATCCGCGCGTCCCGACCGGCCTTCGCGAGACTCGGCGGACGCGTCGAGAGCGGCTGCCAGCGCGTCCCCGACGGCAAGAGTGCGAGGGCCCGATCATCGCTGCTCGCAGCTTTAATTATTCTTATTTTTCAGCATCGTTCGCTCATTTTGCACCCTGTTCCCATATGGCGAAACGAAGGAAAATTGGCACACACGTCAGAAATTGCTCCCGCTACTCAGGCCCGGAGGCCCGGCACAAGTTGAGCCCCAGGGGCTCCATAGCGCCACCTTTTGTCACTTTGTCTTTTCGGGTGCATATAGCATCTGCTATAAATCAAAGGCGCATGGTCCAATCTGTGCGAGACTTCTCAGGCATGGTACCAGTCCCGCCCTCAACACATCGCCATGTTCGCATTGACCATAAGTCATAGCGCCACCTACTGACAACATAACGTCACAAATCCTACTTTTATTTCCCCTGCATTGCAGATTCATCTGATCCACCTCAAACTTACTCACAACAGTTATACCAATGGGCCGATGTCATGTAAAAAATTCTGCGACGTTCCGTGCGACGCCCCCCCCCCCGGGGGGTGTCGGACAAAACGTGCTAACGGCTAGCAAAATTGTGAACGTCATAACTCAACCATATTTGGTCATATCTCTACCAAACTTCTCAGGCATGATAGCAGTCCAGCCCTGAACAGATTCCCATGTCAATATTGGACATAGGTCATAGTGCCACCTAATGGTAGGAGGACGTTAAAAAATGTTACTTTTACGTCCTGCGCCTCGCAGGTTCACTGGAACAACCTCAAATTTGGTCAGCTTAGTTGTGAGACAAGGCTGATATGATACCATGAAAATTTTTATCATGTGTCAAACACTGTTGCCATGGTGACGCTTTGTTCGCCATCAAATACGAATACATATTTGAGGCACTTATGATGCTTTGTTTCTCACGAAACTTGGCAGACATGTTCAGAGTGGCAAGTCGATATGTCCAATATGTGTCTTTTGTCCAATTGTGTCAAAATGGCTCCATAGCGCCCCCTACAACACTTAAGAGTCAATTATCCCACCTTTAAATTTGACGTAGAAGAACCAAATTCGGTGGGCTCATGTACCTTTCGACGACCTACCAAAAAGCCTCTTGGAGCAATTAGCTCCGCCCAACCGGAAGTCCGCCATTTTGATTTTACCTTGGCGTAAGCAGCGAACGGAAGGTGTCGTACTTTCTCGAACTCCTCCTAGGCGGTTCATCGTATCCGTCTCAAACTTGTGCAACGCGTAGAGGAGGCCTTCTGGATCAAACGATATCAAAAGATTTAGTCCACATCGAAGGGAGTGGCCGGGGTGAAGTGTGATTCGCCATGAACAGGAAGTTGCTCCAAATCAAAGGTACATGGTCTAATCTGATCCAAACTTCTCAGGCATGATAACAGTTCCTTCCTAAACACATCTACATGTCAATATTAGACATAAGTCATAGCGCCACCTAATGGTGATAGGAAGTTTGAAATTGTACTTTTACGTCCTCTGCCTCGCAGGTTCACTGGAGCAACCTCAAATTTGGTCAGCTTAGTTGTGAGACATGGCTGATATTGTACTGTGAAATTTTTGACCATGTGTCAAACGCTGTTGCCATGGTGACGCCCTGTTCGCCATCAGATACGGACACATGTTTGAGGCACTTGGGATGATTTGTATGTCACCAAACTTGGCAGACATGTTCAGAGTGGCAAGTCGATATGTCCGATATGTGTCTTTTGTCCAATTGTGTCAAAATGGCTCCATAGCGCCCCCTACAACATTTCAAAGTCATGGCCCCCGCCTTTAAATTTGACGTAGATGAACGAAATTCGGTCGGCTAATGTATCTTCCTCCGACCTACAAAAAAGCCTCTTGGAGCCATTAGCTCCGCCCAACCGGAAGTCAGCCATTTTAGATTTTATATGACTAAACATGGAAAATCAAAGGTGTCGTACTTTTACCACCTCCTCCTTGGCCGTTAATCGAAACCACCTCAAACTTGGGCGAAGCGTAGATGAGATCTTCCCAATCAAACGACCTATAGGGTTTTATAGTCTACGACGAAAGGTGCGGGCGCAGTGGAGCGCGATTCGCCATGAAACGTGAGCTGTTTTTTCACTGTGTCGGGGATGCTTCTAAAGGCACGAAACACAGCACACACATTACAAACGAGGACAGGTTCGATCGGACATCAGTTTTGAGTTCGGCCGTTGCAAAGCAGCTCCTTAGCGCTCCTTACAATACAAAAAAACCAAGCCACCCGAGCGTATGAAATGTCACCAGCGAACGTATCTACAGGCCGAAGTCTGTCGGTGCCACGAACTGAACCCACCAGGAAGAAGGCATTTTTCAAGGGAGGACACGGGGAAGAGAAATCCACGCGTCCCGACCGGCCGTCGCGAGACTCGGCGGACGCGTCGAGAGCGGCTGCCAGCGCGTCCCCGACGGCAAGAGTGCGAGGGCCCGATCATCGCTGCTCGCAGCTTTAATTAATCATTACATTTACAGCAGGCCAATGTATTTTCTTGTTAGTATTATTATTGTTATGATGATTTTTAGTGTTGTTGTTGTTAGGGATATTATTTGTTGTTACGAATGTTCAGACCTTTAATTCGTTTTGCACAGAACTCTTGCTCAGTAATGATTGGAAGGACTGTCAAATTCATGATTGATATGAAAATTATTTGAATTACACTACTGACTAACAGAGAAATGCGGGGACACTTTAATTTAGTCTGCAGCAATGTGACATAAACAAGCGCACCCAGTGAGAAGAAATAAAGAAGAATGAATGAAGTTAGCTGACAGAGAACAGTGGATTTCACATGACAGGGATGAGTGATTTGGGGAAAATATCTAACTGATTTTTCTAACAGATATTGCGATTGCGCTATGATTTGCGATTATAATTAGCACACAGACACACTGAAAGAGAGCAAGATGTGTTGAAGAAGAGAAGGGGAGAGAGCTCTCTCTCTGATAGCAGTCTGTCTCTTTAACGAGGGAATAGTCATGGTGGTGCTTACCTCACGGTGCCTACGTGAGACATTTTCATAGGAAGTAACAGTCGCAAACAACTCTCGTGTGGTTCTGCGTTAGTCACTACTTTCCGTAACTTTTCAGCCATACACTCGTCATGTAGCTGCTGTGGCGCTTTGTCAATCGCTGATACAGGTTGGTGGTGTTGCCTCGGGACGTAGCGACTGAATGCTTTGGCCAAAATACCTTCTTTTGTTGCACATCTGTCGGCTCAAGCCCGAAACACTCACGTATCACTGAATTGCGGCTTTTCTTCAGGACTAAATTGTCAAATGTTGCCATGAGGCCACTCAGCTAATGCAATGTTATTCTTTGGTTTCACTCGTGTTTTGTTGGTGGGCGTATATACGCAGTCGCCATAGGCAACTTCTGATTGGTCAGAATGACTAGTATGTGCAGCACGGCATTTCTGATTGGTTGGCATGACTGTCACCGTGGTCAGATGCGCTGCATTATAACCAATGTGACTCTAAGCCTTTTTCCATTTGCATTGTTTCAAATCGCTGTTCGATTAGAAAATGATTAATCATTCAGCCCTACATGACAACAATGTTTAATTATTATTATTCTCTTTGTGCTTTGCCCTCGATTTGGACTGCCTAAACGTGCATGTACAGTCCCCAAAATTTGCACACTTGACAGAAATGGGATGTAATATGCATAAATTTAAGCTTTAGTATGGGTGTGGCAAAATTAAGCCCCTCATTCAGGTTTCACTTACATGGATGAAATGTGGCACACACATTTATCATGTCCAAACGCACCTAAAAGTTCATTGGAGGCACATTCTAATCTCAACAGGTAGTCGGACATTTTGTCACTGTTTTTGCCATCATTGCACCCAGTCAGAATTTAGCCAAGGGCAAAAAAATGTCTAGAGCCATCTAAACATCTTGTGCAACACCTTATTTTTCCAACTTTCCATTACGATGTATGTGACAAACTTTGCAAAGCTTACTGCTCATCCACCACAGCTTGTCCACTATCTTGTCAGGTTGTAAATTCCACAAACTTTATATTTTCATGACAAAATCATATTTTTCAATAATTTTAATTAATTGCTTTCATTGTTTTTGAGTAAACAAGTTTCGTATACTGTATATTGGGGGGGGGGGGGGGGGGGGGGTTACAACACTACACGATCCTTCTCCAGGAGAAATGTCCCCAAACATGGCCGTGGGAAGCACAAAAAATGTGGGTGTGTCCTCCCCCAGAGACAGAGTCGCTACACAGGAAACAGTTCGCTGACGGCTGCGAGCCGCAAGCCTTCAGAGTCTTTGGGGAGGGTCGGGGAAGCGACTCAGCCAAGTCGAACAGGAACAACATTGAGTACAGTTCATGAATGGTTTCACCGTACTCACGCAGAGGCTCAGGATTGAGCGAGGGGTTCCGAAGAGGGGCAGGCAAGAGACGTAGTCAGGGAAGCGGAAGGTCCGGTAACCAGGAGATCCAACACACTATGCCAACGAACCAGCAAGGGACAGGCAAAAGGAGAGTCTAAGCCAGGCAGGGAGTCGAGGAGCCGTTGCAGGGATACACCACACAGCCCAGGAGAGAGGCAGACGGAACCAGGAGGGACGGGATTAAGGTCTTGGTCGGTGACAGAAGGCTGAGGTGATATCCGGGAAGGCAACAGGACGGGATGGTCAGAAGCAGGCAGGGTCGAATGCGTGTAGGCAGTCTGGTAATCGCTGGCGAGTCTTGCATGAGTGCTGAGAACAATCTGGCACAGAGTGAATGGTGAGGAGAGTCTAAATACCGGGTTGATTGGTGATCAGAGCCAGCTGAGTGCAACAGGTGAAGAGAGTTGGGCTGATGAGGAGGGAGTGGCAGGAAGACAGGTGAGGAGAAGGAGGGGGGCCGGTGGACTGGGAGGTGAAGTGGATGAGATGAGGAGAGGGCAGACTGGGACATCTCATGCCGGAGGTCGTGAGTTTGACTCACCCTCGTTACATAAGAAATTGCTTTTATAACACAAAACAATGACCACGTACCTGCCACGGTTTCCCAAAAATTAACACAACAGCATCTTGTATTTACATGACGCCTTAAAAAGCAACAGGCTAACAAATAATGAACATTCATCAACATGCCTAGCTTCTATAGTGACAGTAAGTGAGCACACGACATGGAACATTTCACACACAACACAAAAAGCTCCACCAAAGGTTACAAGCATTCACATTTTTCAAATTTCACATTGTAAGCACTAGCAATCAACCCCACACACCTGTAAGAGTAGAATGGGAGGCAGAGCCTTCAGCCACCAGGCTTCTCTCGTCTGGAGCCAGCTCTCTACATTAAAGGTTGAACTTAAAATCTTCCTCTTGAGAAACTTTATAGTTTAAGATGCTGAGGTGTTCATTAAACCATCTCGTAGTTATGCTTCTATAGGCCTAGAGTGCTGGGGGAACTCCGATCATGAGCATCTCTCTCCAATCTCCATAGAAAATTGGTTGTGAGAATTTATTAATATCTACCATTGGCTGAGAGTCACTGCGAGATGTATGTCAAATCGAAATGGGAGAAACAAGCCAATAAAATTGTCACAGAGGAGGAATGGCTTGATATTTGCAAAACAGCACTATCAGGTTTTTCATCACCTCAAAAATATAACAGAGGAAAACCAGGAGGTATCTTCTCCAAATACTGCTCGCCACCTGTAAAAAGCCATACTTTGGAGGTGGATGGTCAAGGAAACCACTACAAAATTAGAATGGATGGGAATTTTGAAGGAAATTTACAGACTGAAAAGGTTGACCGTTTTTTCAAAACTTTGTATTGATACATTTGTTCACTCCTGGAGGAAATGGTTCCTACATTTTAATACAGCAGGGAATTTAGAATAATTTAGATTCATGCTACGTCCCTACTTGAGCATATCCTCCATAACCTGCCTTTCTTTCTCACACTGATGTGAATGTTGAATTGTGGATGGCATATGTGTAGATGGCTGTGTAAAGATCTGCTGCTTATGGCACAATTACCTTATCCCTTTGAGCTTGGCTTAGGCCAATGTGTGTGGAAGCATGATATTGACCCCTTGTGCACTACTCAGTGATGCCTATCTGCCTTGCCCTTGACGTGGACATCTATATGGACTTCCCACTCCCTGGACAAAGAGACATGTACTCAAACAGGAAAATATGAGCAGCCCTTAACGCCCTACATCCTTATAAGCAATGTACATGTGTTAATGAAATGCACCCTTTCGACCTTTTTTATGCTTTCTGTTTGTGCAAAAAATAAATGAATGTTCTGGGAAAATATATAAATCAACCTGTGGTTGATAAAACATGTTTTAAAAATATGAAAAACACATTTCCACAGTTAATTGTCTTTTTTGATATGATTGATCTGGAAAACCCTGTCTTTAGGAACTTAGATGGAAAGGGATTTTGGGCTGTAACCCAGTTGATGGTGGAAAGTGGTAATTATTTTAACAATGGATATTTAGAGAATAACTCTAAATTGAACATTTTTGAACGTTGTTGATGTGAGTGTGATAATGGATAGATGGATATTTAGAGAATACAATCAAGGCAATTCTAGTGCTCTAAAACCAAGGATTCAAATACTGTTGAGGCCACTCTACATTGAACATATCAAGCTGTTTATTAAGTTCATTGGAAATGTTGTATCAGCATAATACCACCCTAATCAGCAAAGAATAAAATATGTTCTTTAAGAATATAGTGATGGAGAGGCAGGGGAAATATTTGTCCTATCCAATCTATCTAGCATAAATTCTATCAGGAAGACTATTCTTATGCAAGCTTCATTTGCTCCCTATCATAGTCTGTTTCTCATTTATCTTGCCTTTCCTCCTCATCATGCATGCACACTCATTTTCGTCCCTTTCATTTCCCAGAGCATCATTTAAGCGATCAGCCGTTCATCAGCTGGTCATATCCAGCCAATATAATTATTATACACCTGCCTCGTTAGCATATCATATTGTTGCCGTGTATTTAAATGTCTCCTCTCAGTGCATAGTTCTGCAGCTACAGTGATAGCGACCACCACAGACCCACCAGAGAAGTTCTGAATTGCTGCCAAAGCGGCCTTTCCAATGATTTCAGCTAAATCACTGGCCATGTTGGTGGGCAACAGTAGAGCAGGATGAGGTGCAGTTACTGGCAGACATGGAGTCACACAGTCGTGACTGCCAAAGAAAAATCGCGGATTGCGCTGGAGCGCTTCATCAAGCTTTTATTTTGGTACTTCCGCTGACAGGCAGTGTGAATTTGTTGGTTAAATATTTAGATTTAACATTTAACATTTAGATTCAACATTTTACATTTATATTTAACATTTATATTTTGTTTTAACATTTAGATTTCACATTCAGCATTTCAAAGTAAGATTTGGATTTGGATTTAACATTAACTTTAGATTTTACATTGAGGTAACATTTTTACAAGAAAAGTAAATTTCACAAGTTAACAAATACTGCTGTAAATCTGGTCAAAAGTGACAAAAGTGAAAATTCACACCACTTTTTTAATACGTTGTTTAATGCTATATGTGACGAAATGTTACTGTTTCTTTCAGTGTGCTCCACTTGACAAACAGCACCCCATAAGCACAAAAGGAAGATTGGACCATGGTGGACAAAAGCATGTACTAAAGCAATAAAAAGGACTCACAGTTTTCAGAATGTTATTGAGTATAAGAAGTTGCAAGCTAATGTAAGGAGAACCATAAAATAGCAAAGAAGGACTTGGAGGAAATTTTGTAACTCTGTGGGAAGGGAGACAGAAATTGGAAAAAAAATTGGGGAATGATAAACAGAATGAATGGGATTAAAAGAGAGTTTGGGTGCCCAGTATTAAATGATAGTGAAATAACAGCAGTGAAAGATGAGGAGAAAGCAGAGATGCTGGCAAAGAATTTTGTTAAAATTCACAGTTCAGATAATATTAGTGAAGAAGGGAAAAGGGGAAGGGGACCTACAGTAGCAGAAAATAAATGATAATACTAAACAAGCAATTTACAAAGACTGAACTAAACCGCTCTGTTAAGAAAGTAAGATGTTCGCACCAGGAAAAGATCAGATATGTTATGTTATGATAAATCGTATCAGTGAATCATCCAAGGATATTTTATTGGTACTATATAACAAGGTCTGGGAAAGTGGAAAATTACCACAAAGCTGGAAGGAGGCTGTTGTAGTTCCAATACGCAAACCAGGGAAAGATTGCACAAATCCAGGATATTACAGACCGATTGTCTTAACGTCCAACATCTGCAAAATAATGGAGAGAATGTTAAATGAAAGGTTAACATTATATAGAAAATAAAGGATATATATCCAAATACCAGAGTGGATTCAGGAGAGGAAGAAATACAATGGATCCAGCTTTATGTGTAACGAACCAGTTTAGACCCAAGCGCGAGACACACGTAGCTCAGTCGGTAATCAACTTTATTGTGGAGAACACAAGCAAGGCTCAGAGTCAGGGGCAGAAGGAAGACGTCTTTTCCGGGATCGTGGCGAGACGGGAAGGTCGGGGACAGCAGGCAGAGGTCTTTACCGGGATTCAGGCGAAACGGGGAAACCAGGGACAAAGGCAGGGTCGTAACCAGGGCTGAGACGATACGGGGAAGTCGGGGGCAGAACCTGAGTCGAAACCGGGAGATCCGTCCGTGGGTAAATGCTGGAAAGTCTGACATGGAGTACAAAGAACAATCTGGCGGTGAGTAACTGAGTGAGAGGAGGTTAAATACAGACCTGATTGGTGATGAGCTGCAGCTGCGGGGCCAGGTGAGGTGATGAGGTGGGTGTAGCTGATTGCTCGTGCGGGACAGAGGGGAGGTGACGTGGGAACCTACTGGGCATGACGGTGGCTGACTGTGACATTATGTTTAGAACATTAAATTAGAAAAGCACAAGTAAACAGAGAAAATGTAGTTGCTGTATTTTTGGATATTGAGAAGGCACAGGATATGATGTGGGGAGAAAGATTATTAATCAGAGTGTGTAAATTAGGTATCAAAGGTTGATGAAACTAAAATTATATAATCAAGAATTGGAGAGAGTAAAGCAATTTCAGTTTCTGGGGTTGTGGTTGGATGAAAAGCTTACCTGGGCTGTTCATATTCAGAAAATAGTCAGGCAAATGCAAGAAAGTAATAAATGTAATGAGGTGTTAAGTTGGAAACGAATGGGGGACAGACCCAGCTTTGAAAGCAAAATACAATGGGTTAATTAGATCAATACTGGATTATGGTTGTGTGGTGTATGGATCAGCAGCAAACCCATCTCTCAAAAAGTTAGATACTAATAAGTATCAGGCTTTGAGATTGTGCACAGGTGCATTTAAAACAACACCAACAGTGGCATTTCAAATGGAAATGGGAGAAATGCCACTAGATATGCAAAAAGTATAGCTTTCACTAAATTACTTGGTTAATTTACAGGGCCATAATCAGGATCCCCCAGCACAAGAAATTCAGATTTATGTTGGGAAACGACGAGGAGGGAAACAAAAAGGTTTGGACACAGAAAGCAACAGAACTTAAAGTAGCTAAATTCAACTTTTGTCCAACTGTACCATTGCCGGCAATACCAACGTGGATACTTCCAGAAGCCACAGTTGATCTAATACTATTAGAAAAGGAAGAGGGAGTTTATTAGTCATTCACATATCATACAGGCATATATTGATGGTTACCAAAGTTATGTTCAGACTCAAGTTCATTAGCCAATTTAAAGGACAATCATTCCAACAGCAGACCAGACATTTTGATAGAAATACAACAAACATTATACAGAATTCAAATGATGGGACTTACAGTAATCTTTTTATGGGTACCAGCTCATGTTGGTATGAAGGGAAATGAAATGGTGGATGGGGTTGCAAAAGAGGCAACAAAGAATGGTTGCATTGACTTAGCAGTGAACCTAAGCAAAACAGAAACCAAGAGTATTATTAAACAGAAATTGATGGGAAAGTGGCAAAAGTAATGGGAGAAAGACAAGAAAGGACGACGGTTTTACAGAGTTCAAAGGAAAGTGGGAGAAATGAGGTGTGCAGGAAGGAACAGGAGACAAGAGACAATAATATCAAGACTTAGGTTTGGACACACTGGACTAAACAGTACATTATTCAAAATAGGGAAACATAATAGAGGTAAATGTGACTATTGTAGCCAAGAAGAAACAATAGAGCATTTTATGCTGCACTGTCAAAAATATGAGCAAGAAAGAAGGCAAAAACCTCGGAAAGAAAAAACTACACTTAATCTTGTAGATATTCTACAGATGAACACTGTTATCAAGTCATATTTCAGGATCTTAGACAAAAACATGTTGAGATGATATCAGTTTTTTAATGTTTTTTTTTGATTATTTTTTATTTTTTAAATTATAAATGTTGTTTGTTTTGTTTGGTTAGTCTTAGTGTATATAGAAAATAATAGCGATACTGAGTCACACTCCATACCAGCTGGTGGCGGTAATGCCCCAATTTGTTGTTTGCCAACCGCCAAAATAAAAACAGATGAAGCAGATGAAGATGATGATGATGAAGAAGAAGAAGAAGAAGAAGAAGAAGTCGGGTATGACGTCAGCACTTCTGTGTACAGCGGCTTGTTGGAGCAGGTCAGTTCATTAATCCTCGGAATTTAAGACGATAAGAAGAAGACCTTGGGTGCTTACCTACCGCTCACCGTCGTCGGGAAACTGCGTCGCGTGCTGCCAACACTCATACTACAAGAGGCCTGTTCGTTGCGGCTGATACATCAGCAAGCCTACCAGCGATGCTAAGCTAAGTGGCTACCTGTCACCGTCAGCAGGATACATGACCGTAAACTGGAGGTAGGAGGTCAAGGAACGTCCCCAGCACCATGACGGTCTGACGGACTTAGAGACATCAGTGCAGCCCAGTCCACCTCGGTCTAGCTGTAACATGTGGCTTAAGCTGTTCTTCTTGCTGCTGTACTTCATGGTGCTCTTCTTGCTCGCAAGGATATTTGAGGCTGTGGTCTGGTACGAGACTGGCGTCTTCGCAAATCAGCTGGTCAATCCAGTTACTCTGAGCTATGAGAGGCTGAAGACCATCCTGGAGTGTCGGGGGCTTGGGTACCCAGGACTTGCTGAGAAGGAGGTCAGCGAGCTGGTGGAGAAATCAGGTAATATTCAGTGCCCCCAATTACCTCCTACAGCCCATGCTCAAATTCCGATCAATTTGCTTTTGGGCAGATCGCTGTCAGAGCTTGAGTGACAAGCAAGATAGTGTCCCTGCCTGCTGAGAACTGCATATGGCCTGTTAGAATCAATGGGCCTTTTGCTGTCTTTGAAAGGTGTCAATAGATTGCCCCAGAACGTAAGCCAATAGGAGAGCATTCCACAGGTCAGCACCATAACCTCAAAGGCACAATAACCTTTTGTTTTTTTCAATGAGCACAAGGAACGACCAGTAAGTCCTGAGGCCTAGAGCCTGTACTACGAAGCGAGTTCAACATACCCAGGATATGTTTTCTTTATCTGCAGGGCTTGAAGTGGAAAAAAATAAGTTCCAGTACTTCCTTTACTCACATGTGGCCTGTATTTCTGCTGGCATGAGTAAATGATTTAGTATTACATTATGAATTTCTACAGTGAATAAAAGATACCAGGAACTATTAGTGGCAACGTGAAAGAAATCTTATTTTATCTTAGCTGACAGTCCATCAGTGATTTCCTGAGGGATTTTGAGATACAATGGGGGGTAGACATCAGATCCTGTAGGGTTTGGGGGCATACTCCCCTGAAAGATTTTGTACATTTAAATCCTGTTTACATTGACGTCACTATGTATTGTACGGATGGATGGACACTGACGACCCCCACCCCCACATACTATTACAAAAAAGGGAAAGTAGCTTCTTTAAAAAATATATAATTATTTGCATAAAAACTATAAAAGCAAAGAACAATTAACTGTACAATGACCATGAATAGTTAACTTGATACCTACAGGTATTTTGACTAAAAGTAGCGATTTGTAAAAAACAGATTATTTCCTGAGGATGTTACGTGTGACGTGTCGGATGATTTTTTTTTTTCCCCGTCATGTTTTAAAGACCATAATTCTGTCTGTTTTATGAATATCATTTAATTTCCACTATCATACATATGTTTTGTCTTCTTCAAAGAAATTAAGATACATTTTCAGACACATATATTTTATATATAAGGACAGCAGAGAGGGTGCTCTCCCCTGCCGGTCACATCAACTTACAAATCTTGCTAATAAGTCAAGAAATCGGTCTGTCTGTAAGTCATATCTCAAGAACCGTTCATCTTGGCATGTGTTGTTTAAGGTCCAATAAAGTGCAGTGTTGAATTTGGACATATTACATTCAGTTTTGATCCATTTTGAATAAACAGCTCATCACTGTCAATGGCATCAACTGATCCTCTGATTCACGATTCTGTGTTTCACTGGAGAAAATATGATCTCGAGCTTCACCGAACTTTAAATTTGGGCTGTCTGGGTAATGTAGATTTTTTAGGGCCATAGTGAATTGACCAGAGAATCTAACATGAAGATAGCCTAAACGAGTATCGGCGGCTTGCGGAAAGTCCCAGTGAGCAAGAAAAAGTAATGGTACTCCAAAGAGAAAATCGCAGAAGTTCCGATACTGTGTACCCCACCATTTCCAACACTGGTTATCTGGATTAACTTAACCTAACATTGACCATCCTGGATAATCATAGACTCATTAATATTAGATCTTTATTTGAATTCAATATATTTGATTTCCTGCAGAATCACTAACAGTGTTTTACTCTCTTATTCTACACTGCAAATTTGAAATCGCTAATTTAACTACCTCAGAGTTAAAATTAACACTGACCCAGTGTTTATATTGGAACCACTGGTTCAGAATTAAATTAACACTTTTGATAATGTTGAGATTATTAAGACTATCACAGTGTTACTTAACAAACTCTGATCGTGTAAAATATTAACACCCAAATGGATACATTTAAATTAATTAACACAACAACATTGTTACTTTTAACACTCTAATAGTGTAAAAAATTGACACCAATATGGATAAATTTAGATTAATTAACACTACAATAGTGTTACTTCAAACTCTTATAGTGTAACATTTTGACACCAATGTAGATGAATTTTAAATAATTGGCACTACAGCAGTGTTACTTCAAACTCTTAGTGTAACATTTTGACACCAATGTGGATAAGATTACATTAATTAACACTACAATAGTGTTACTTCAAACTCGAATAGTGTAACATTTTGACACCAATATGGATAAGTTTACATTAAGTAACACTACAATAGTGTTACTTCAAACTCTAATAGTGTAAAACTGTGACACCAATTTAGATTAATTTTAATTAATTGGCACTACAGCAGTGTTACTTCACAAACCAAGTGTAAAATATTAACACCAGTTAATTTTAATGAACACGATTAAATGATGTTATTGACCAGTTATGTTATGACCCGTAACACTGATGTAAAATGTATACTTAACTAGTATTTACTGTGCTGCTGATACAGCATATATGGACCACTGGTATTAACAGTTAAAATGTACATGAAATAATCACTCCAAAAATGAATGTCAAAAATATTTATTTTCCATTAACAAGGAAGATGACTGATGACTTAAATAATGCAACTGTATGGCACAACATAAACGTTAGAATCTGCACCGTAAGACATTTGGATATCAAAGGGTTTGAAGTATCTCAAGTCATCAGGTCTGACAACTGAAACATTATGCGCCATGTCAACAACATGAAAGGCATGGAAATGTTCTACAAATTCAGTCTCCATTTCAGATAATACAAAATAAATGTCACCTTTAAGACAGATGCAAAGAATCTTATTTAGCACTGGCATCTCATTGACAAAAACTGTACAAACAACAAGACCAGAGTGAAACTCAATGCCATTTTGTTTAACCCAAGTTGTAACACTTATTTCACTTGAAATATCAATCTGAAAATAATCTGCAATCACATCACCATGTTCAACATCAGTCAGTATTTTAGATGACACAGGTCCAGACTCAATACCTTTAGCAGAAAGTGAAACCCAGTCTGTCACCTTCTGTTACAATATCTCCAAAGATAAGTAGGAGGTTCCAAATAAGGCACAATGTTTGACTGGCATTAAGCCCAATACCACTGCTGGTACAAAATATGTTTATGCCTGTTGGTCGATTTTTTTTTTTTATCCATGAATCCATAGTTGAATGTATATACACGTTGGAGTATGTTTTCATAAGAAATGAAGTTTTGCTTCAAATATTCAAACAATAACTTAATCTCATATTGTCCTACACCTTCAAAGATATCATGCATAATATCAAACACAGAGTTATCTGATACATTGAAGTATGACAAGGAATTGAGAATACTGTTGCGTTTGATTCCAAAACAAGAATTTTCTCTTGGATTCTCAACAAGATGACTATAATGCTCCTCATTGGTTGATCTGGTCCGTAACATCACAAATGGATCACTTTCACTAAAGACTGTTTGAGCGGAGGCTTTATCACTAAGATACATTCTACAGTAATGGTTGGCACTGATTCCACATAACCCAGAATTGAGTTCAAACCTAAGGTGTCACCTGTTACTTGTGCTATAGTGCTATAGATAGGTTGATCAGCAAATGACACTTTCATTCCACTATGTTCTAGTATCTTTACATCTTCTATAAATGGAGTAAGAATTTGGTCAATTCCATACTTTTTTGCATCTTGGGAATGAAACAAATAAATAAGATAGATATTCATCAGGGATGAGTTTAGACGTGGTGGTAAATTGCGGAGTGTGAAATATAAACACCAAAGCTTATGAATGCCTTTTTTTGATCCTAGTGGGTTTGATGTTTTGTAATGAATTTTTAGATTTTGAATATAATGGCTGATTTTGATAGTACTTTCCATCACAGAAATCCTGATATAAGCTAACGACATTGGCAGATTTATTAATTTGACCACAAACTACTTTATTCTTGAAAATGAACTCCAACGTTTTTAAAAGTGGTATGTAAATGAAGTGTCATTTGCCGGAACCTGTTCATATACCCGAGATATTTTGTTTCTCTTTGAGTCATATCTCACTCCTAAATGAATTTCAAGTGGTTCAACAACACCCCATTTTTCACTAAAATACTTTGAAAGTATTGTTAAAAACTTCTTCCACTGCACTTCTACTGGGATTATCAGCAGGCACTGCACTTAACACTTGTTCTTTGAGATTTGCATGAGCATCATTGATACCCTGATACTCATTAACTGATAAGACAACATTTTTAGCGACACCACTGCCTTGTAACTTTGCTATGATTGAAGCACACGTATCTTTTGTCTTATCTTTTGGCATTTGG
This sequence comes from Scophthalmus maximus, assembly GCF_022379125.1. NCBI lineage: Eukaryota > Metazoa > Chordata > Actinopteri > Pleuronectiformes > Scophthalmidae > Scophthalmus > Scophthalmus maximus. Next base: position 2,730,798 of record NC_061523.1, on the reverse strand, counting down.
GATGTTGATGGTTGATTAGTCGTATCTGGAACCATGCCAAATGCATCTTCTTGTAAGCTCTGTTCATCTAAATCTGACTGATGTAGTGTTTGTAAATCATCATTACTTGTGTTAACAGAACTATGAGAGCCATTTAAGTGCTTTCTAAAACCCGCATAACTGTTAAACTGCAAGGAACATCCTTCTTGGGCACAAATAACAACAAATTGCTTTCCTGGATATAACCCATGAAAAAACTTGACGTACAGAATTAATGCACTGGGTGCATTGTGCATGGACCTACAAATATGACACCTATACATACCCCCGCGGGGTGCGCGGTCCTCCGGGGTTCGGATCGGACCGGCGGTCGACTCGGTTGAAAGACTGTGGGTTCAGATCTTTCCTTCTGCAGGAATCCATAGACAGAGTGTTCCGTCTCGGCGGCTCTTGTCTCGGTACCAGCACGGTGTGCGTTTCCAAATAAGCGGATTCCGATTCGTCCGGCGAAGTCGGGAATCCTGGGGCCTGGTTCAGCTGCGTGCACGGTCACTTCTTCTGGGTTCTAGAGTGATCGTCGCGGTGGATGAAGTCTAGATTTAGAAGTGGTTGCCTCCTTTGTAGGTCAGAGGAACCCACCTGATCAAAGTGGGTTTCTTTCCTGGAGAGCGATGATCGGTGGGCATCGCAATGTTTTATAGCGTCTGTGACGTCGCGTGACCCCTCGCGGTGCCGTGCGGGTCTCTGCCAATGAGGGATGCGAGTTGGGCTATGTCCAAACCACGCCCTCAGGTGGGAGATGCGGGGTCACCGCGGGGGTCCAGGGGTCTTGGCGTTCCCTTTCTTCAGAAGACCATGTGGTCAGGCTTCTGAGATAACATGTAGGCCGAAGTCGTCCTATACCAATGGTGCTCGTGCACAACACTGGTCGACTGGACAGACTGGTGAGGAGAGCTGGTTCAGTGGTGGGCACAGAGCTGGACTCTGGTGACAGTGGCAGAAAAAAGGACACTGGACAAACTGCTGTCCATACTGGACAACGCCAACCACCCACTGCACAACACCTTCACCAGGCAGAGGAGTGTTCAGTGGCCGACTGCTGTCCCAGTCCAGCTCCACCAACAGACTGAAAAAAAGGAGTAACAAGAGAGATGCCATGTCACTGTCCCACTCTGTAGAAAGAGAAAAACACTTGTGTATAGTATAATTTGAATATCATGTTTCTTTCATTTCAAAACTATGGAGAATTACATCATACAGTCCCACTTTAGATAACACAAACTCCTCATTAAGCACATGTATAAAGTAGTGTTCGACCGATATATCGGCCGATGTTTGCGTTTTTTACTTGCATCGGCCAATGCGCGGCTGCTACGTTCGCCGTTATTTTTTTTGGGGAGGGCAGATCTGGTCGCCTATCGGGCCCGGCCCCGCTCTCTCCGGAGCCATTTTCCCAGCGCCGTCGCGGTGCCTCTGCCCTAGGCTGCCGCGCTGCACGCCTGCCGGGTACCCAACTCTCCCTTCTCCTCCGGAGAGCGGGAGGGGGATTCAATGTTTCCCGGCCCGCCGCTCCTCCTCCTCCTCCTCCTCCTCCTTCTTCTCGCTGGCTCCGGCCGGCTTAGTTGTGGGTAGCGGTGGACGGAGCGCCCGGTGGGTTTGTGTCTTTCACCTTTTTCTCCAAACCATTTGCCCTGTGGAAATTGACTTTTTAATCTCGGGGGGCCGCCGCCGACGGATGGGCGCGAGGCTCGTGGTTGCTGTTTTACGCATCCTCCACGTCCACGCGCTCTCTCTGCTCGTCAGCTGGCTCTTCTCCCCCCCGTACCCTCCTTCTGTTCCCCGCCTTTCCCTTCTCTGCTTCGGCAGGCTGGGACTGGCGGCGCCCCCCGTCGGGCCCCGCACACTCGGGGGTGGCTGCCGTGGACTTTTTTAGTCTCCGCACTGACCGCGCCGCAGGCTATGCGCAGGGGATCCCGTTCAAGGGCGGACGAGTCCCGGTGCAGTGGGAACTTCCGAGATGCTCCAGAGCGACGTGAGCCTCGTCTCCCTCTACCCAGGGAGGCGAGCCACGGCCTTGGCCATAACCCCACTTTGACTAAGACCTCAGATCAGACGAGACAAGCCGCTGAATTTAATTCTATTTAACTATTAAATTGAGGGAGCAAAAGTAGTATCAGCTCCAAATATCGGCTCAAGAAAATCGGCAGTACGTATCGGTCATCAGCTAAGGCTCCTCATCCAACTGACCACCAATCTGAGGAAGCTCCCTCTTTTGTCCTGGACCACCACCTCCTGCTGTCTGCATTTTTGTTTCCTTGGATGGAAGTTTTGTGTTCCTCTGAGCGGTTTTGAGCCGCCATGCCAGAAATCCAGTGCCGCTTTGGCTGTCATAGAAATGTTCCTGACCAAAGACAGACAAAAGTTAGTGAAAAACATAAAACATAAATTTGAAAGGATTTTACCACCAAGATATTAGAAAAATGAGGGAGAAAAATAAAACTGCTAATGCTGTGTATTAAAAAATTTTTTTTTAGAAAAGGATTTTTTATTGCATAAGACTGTAGTGCAGATTTTGATTGCATCTTAAAGTGATAGTTCAACATTTTGGCAAATTCGCCCATTACCTCATTACCTTTCATTAGCTTGCCAATACTTACAAAGCAGAGACGGAGTGTTAACTGTAGTACACAGAGTTGAAGCAGACTGTACAGCCGCTCTTTCCCTCAAAACTAATAAATAACACACCCCAACAATTTCAAAACACTCCTATGGACACGTCATGGCTTGCAACGAGTCGAGTTGAGTGCCTAAACATAGCTCTACTAAAATCTCTCTAACTTTGCAGTGCTTCACTATATTAGCATGACACTTGGCACAGATAATGTTCAGATGTTATGCTACAATTTCAAGAGGTTTTGGGCTACAGTAGCATAATTCAGAAGGTGTTATTCACTCTAAAAATTTAAATTTTTGTCAGGCGGAAATTAAATATGTAATTTATGCTGTGTTCAATCTTCATTTATTATGACCCAGTAACATATATGGTCCTTTCACCTCTACAGGCATCTCACAAGTGTTACCTTTATTATGATACCTATATTATTCATATAGACCTTGTAGTTGCAGAGATTGACTATATTCATGTTGGAAATGTCATTTTCGAGCAGGACCCTGAGCCAGAGGCCTAGGGAGGTTAAAGACTAAAAAAGAAATTCATGACTTATGCATCAACATAGCCAAAGTTATCCAAAAAAAGTATGTTTCTGTATAAATACATTTAAAATTGTATAAAGGGATTTATTGATACAATTCAAAGTACAATTCAAAATTAGCTATGTAATCAAAGTAAGACTTACATATCCCTTCCTGGAGAGGGGATCTTTCAATGCAGGGAACAAGGTAACAATTCCCAGTGCGTATTTCTCTTTATTGGTTCGCTGAGGGATTCTCGTGAAGAGAAATACAGTTTATTCTTGTTTGTTTATTAAGCTATTAAGCATCAGTGCTTTATAAGGGTGGAATAATACTATTACTTAAGTAATGAAAATCACACGCAGTTTTCTGTAACAAGACTGTCTTGTATAAGTCATCATCCGTGTTCACCAGAGCGCTTTTTTAAACTTCCCTGGGATCTGTATAATTCCTCCGAAAAGCAGATCATATACCAAAGTAAGATTATTTACTGTATAAGATTGTATGATCACCTACCCCTATCCTGGGTATGTTGAACTTGCTTCGTAGTATAGGCTCCAGGTCAGAGGACCTAAGGCTACATCCATATTACTATATTTTTAAAACCCATCAAGGTTGCTACGTTTAGAGCTCTCGTTCCACACAACTCCAGGGTGTTTACACCCCAAAAATTGAGAACTTTGGAACCTCTGCTGGCCCAGTTTTAGTTTGCAAACTTTGGGGGAGCTTTGTAGGGTTGGGCAAAAATTGCAGGGATTTAGAAACTGTCACCAACATTCGTCTTCTTATTGGTTCTTGTCAGTCACAACTGATCTAACAGAGGTGAATGCCCTAGTTTCCCGGATGTAGAAGTGACGTTGTGACCAAGGTCAAGCTAGAGCACCGTAATGGCGGAAAGGGGAGAGACGAACACTGAGGGAAACATGGATGATGAAGGACAACTCGTGTTTTAAAAGAACAGCTTGTCTGTTATTCGGGAGTATTTTGAATACAGAAGAGATGACGTGATACAAAGGCAAGTATTCTGCAAGTCATGCCGAACACTTGTGGCAACTACCAGGGGGAACACGACGTATCTTCATAGCCACCTGCAACACAACCACAAATAACTGTACGAGGAGTTAAAAAAAACTAGCTAGATTTCTACATTCCATCACGGAATTACTTCACCCAAGTGAATTATTCCAAAAATGTTCGACACGTGTCGGAAGACTGTGAAAGCAGAGCTGAGTCAAGTTGAGAACGACAGAGCCTTATTTGACCCTCACAGTGCATTTTCTCACTGAAGACATCAAACTTAAAACCCAATCCCAGAATTGCACACCAGTGAAAATATAGCTCATGTACGGCGTGATGTGTTTGCCAGCTGGAAATTAAATGAAGAGCCGTAAGTGTGTATCGCCACGGATTCGGCCACAGGATGCATCTCGCTATCGGTAAGTGTTTAAATTACTGGTGAATAGAATTGATGTGCTTGTCACTGTAACGTTAGTCTGTATTGTAGTCTTATAGTTTTGTGACTTTGAATAGGCCAAATTATTTTTGGGACTAGACAGAAGATGGAAGAGTGGAGTACAGGACAGGATAAGTGAGAATGGAGGAAAGGAGAGGAGACTGGAGATGGGGGATTAGGACAGGATAACGAAGACTAGAGGCAACAGTGGCAAATTCTCACATGAGTAGCATACAGAGCATAGTGAGACAGAAGAAAAATTTGCAACTGAGACTTATAGCATGTTATTGATTTTGAACACGTATGCATACACAAATTAAACTGCTAGTTTGTAATTGTTATAGTTTTATAACTCAGGTATTTTTATGCAGTAATTGTGTATTCTGGTAGGTTTCAAATAATAAATGGGTGTTTGGTGTCTTGTCTTCCCCTCTTTACCCAGAAAATGCTATTAAAGATGATGACCGTATTGCTAGAGCTGCTGGGCTTTTCAAAGAGTTGGTTGGACATTTCTCCCATAGCTACAAACAGAAGGTGGCACTAAAAGAAGCACAAAAGGAACACAGCCTCCCAGAGCACTCACTCATCACAGAATGCCCTACCAGGTGGGGCTCCAGGCAAAAGATGATAGAGAAGGTCCTGGAGCAGCAGCGTGCCTTATCTGACATTCTCTCTGCAGACAGAAAATCCAGGCATCTGGTTCTCACTTGGCAGTACCTCGATTCTATGTATCTATGTATGCCTGCAAGTAGCTCACCTAGAGGCTTTTTAGTGCAAACGTAACCTGTCAACGCTCATGTTTAAAACTTAACAAAGTAAACTTCTCGTTTTTTCTAGCCAAGAATTTGCCATAAGAAAGCGTGCACACACACACATACACACACACACACACTACATTGCATTACTGTTCCTACAGTGTGGGTCAAAGTGACCTTGGTTTAAACAAAAGGTTTTTTATTCCCCAACACTAACTTTACTTCTCTTGAATTTACATTACAACATTGTTAAATTGTTCCAAATGGTAGTTTTTCTTGGCCAAGAAGTTGGCATAAAGGTAGATAATTGTTTTTGTAATTTTTCAACTTTTATTTTCCCATTTTGGTAGAATATAATGCCCTGTACTTAAATCTCTCCCATACAGTCCAGGCAGTAAGGGATGTTTTGTTCAGAGTAGAAGAAAATATTTGAAGAGGAGCAGGGAAATTAAGTAAAATTATTCCTATTTATTTCAAGACAGTACTAGGAGTTTGTGTTGACTTTGGTTTCCTCTATGATGTCTTGTTAAATTGATCAAGTAAATGTTGGTGATATCTCTTCACCGTCAAATTTGTAGCTGAAGTGCAGTTTTTCCACTAAAACCTTTTTGTTAGAAGTGAAATAATGCTCTCATTTTTTAAAGCAGTGTGTATAGGCTATTCACTGTTTGGAGTCTGTTAGCAGCGCAAACATAAGCAGTTTATATGTTTATATCGCGAGTCATATCGTCATTGCAATAGTGAACAACATTATCTCATATTGCAAGTTTTCCTGATATCTTGCAGCCCTCATGGAGATTACTTCTGATAAACAGCTAAAATGTTATGTGTGTGATCTGAGAAGACCTGTGGGATGTGGACAACAGTCTTGCATCAGAGTTCTCGGGTCTCATTTATAACCGTAGCGTACCCACCAAACGGGGGCTGGAAATGTGCGTATGACGCTTCCCACATCCAAACTCTGATCAATGCGTATGGTGTACGCACGTTCTGGAGACAAGGGGAATAAGCGAATAAATGTGTGTGTGTGTGTGTCTTGATCTAATAAATAAGTGTAAAGAAGTTTTGGTGTGTCCTTTGCCTCACAATAATGTAGGATATTATGGTAAAATCAAGAGTTGGATGCCTGACTTTTTTTAAATAGATTTTAATCATCAACAGCAGAACTACATCAAAAATATATCTTGATTACATGAGACTGCTCTCATGCTGTCTTCCTCTCTGTAAAAGACAAATGACAGACAATGAGAAATAGTAGTTGATTGTGATTAACCAGTGTTTCCCATAGGATTTTGAGAGACTGCAGAACCTATAGGGTATATAAGTATTTGTGAAAGTATTTTTGCCATTGTCTGTTAATATTAAGTTCAAGTCATTTAAAGATTCAATTTCTAAATGGACAACCTACCTACAGTTTTCCATGCGATCAAATGAAAAGCTGAACAAATTGTGTATATGCCGTTTGAATGGCATATGTTTTAATTAGCATTAAAGAAAACATATCTGTATTAGCTTTGGTTTAAAAAATTATTTTTATTATTTTTACTTTTTGGGTCAATAAATATTTAGTACTTGTCCCCTACAGGAGAGTTAACACAAGGGGAGCTGTACTCGGCCATCAAGAAAGAGAAGGAGCAGACGGAGCCAGGAGACTCCAGCACCACACATTTCAGTGGAGAGATGCACTTCTATGAATTTGTGGAAGACACTAAAGATGGGATCTGGCTGGTTCAGGTAAAAGTCATTTTTGACAGTATGGGTGCATGATGAAGTGAAAATGACTGTAAACATCAGGAAATCTAATTTCTTTAATCACTCAAAAATATTTCATTGTTAATCTTGTTCCTCACAAGAAGGACATTGTCTCTGTCCTTTTTATTATTGTTCTGTTAAAATTTGTCCCAGGCTTTGGAAAGGAACAACTAAATCAATCGAACACCCCTTTTCAATGCTGCTGGAAGCCTGACTACCTCTACCATCCACCTTTATTCATCCAATACAATTTTATTTTTATAGTCCCAAATCATAACATACATTATCTCTAGGCACTTAAAGGTCCCATATTGTACACCTTTGTGGTGTTTTATTTGAAGTTTTGATATCCTTAAGAAGATTTTTTTTTTTTTTTTTTTCAGTACCAAAAAATATCTCAATTTGGTTTTATAGCTCTTTTTAAGGAGCTCTGCAAAGAAACAGGTCAATGTTAGCCTGTCTAATTAATTTTTTATGAGCCTCTCTTCTGATGGCCGACTGTTTTCTGAATGACACACGGCCAGGCCAACCACCTCCTCTATTCACCGAGTGTCTGTTCACCATGCTCAGAGCCGGCTCTGATCGTGTTGTCCCAGAGCGAGGCAGCTTCTACCCTGGAGAACCTATCTAAAATGGAAACGTGCACTTTCTGAGGCCATGAGAGGGTCGTTGATAACCTTCAGCAGTGCTGTTTCTGTACTGCGATGTTTTCTAAATCCTGACTGAAAGTCTTCAAATAACTGGTTAGCAACTGATTTTTTAAGGATTTTGGAGATTAAGGGGAGGTTTGATATTGGTTTATAGTTAACTAAGATATCTACTGCCACCTTAAAGGCTTTTGGTACGTACTTTGTTAATAGAGATAGGTTGATCTGATATAATATGGAACTGTTGTTAAAGATTATACATCCTTAAACAGCCTTGATGGAATAGGATCTAAAAGACAGGTTGATGGCTTGGATGTAGTGACCAGTGAGAAGTCAGCTCAACCAGGTCTCTGGGGGAAATAGCCGGGGACCCAGCCAAATTCTGGGAGCTCATTTAAATTTGCTCTGCCAGAATATAATCTGGATCCCCTCCATTGGGAAGTGATTTCCCCCGCAGAACACTTTCTGGTCCAATCACAACCGATTATCTGATAATAGGCGGGGTTTGCACTATGGCGCGGATGAAAGCGACTTTTGTAAACAACCAAGGCTGCCACTGATGAACGAGCATTTGACTTAAAGTACCTGATATTTTCAAATTTCTCCCACTAAAACGGCAACACTCGCTCACAGACATTGTGGAATCATCATCACAGGCAGCTCCTCTCTTTACGCTCAAGTCTGTTGACAACAGATGTCACATCATTCTACTTCTTCCGTTGGTAACGTTACCCACTTAAGAAGTAGAATTAACCGAGAGGTTCAAGACAAATACTCATTTGAGTATTAGACTGACTACACCTGGCTATGGGGGAAAAGCAGTTTAGATATAAATTAGGTGATACTGTTGCTTCTTTTTTTTTTTTCCTTTTCTTTTTTAACCTGGCCTGCCCCGCAGCCTGGTATACAGTATGAGGAGCTGAATACCTTGTTGTGCCAAACAGATTTTACTTTAACATGGGAGTTTTAATACACGCCCTTGTCTGTTTTATTATTTATTTAGTTATGTTATGATTTGTCACCGGGCCGGACAGAGGGACAGAAATGGGGATGGAGGCACAAACAGACACTGCAGAGAAGGGACCATACCTGCAAGAGAACGGGGATGGGGGGTGGGGACAACAGAAAACAACAGAGGAGAACAACGATTGCACAAAGCAACGAAACCTGCAAGAGAACGGGGATGGGGGGTGGGGACAAAAGAAAACAACAGAGGGGAACAACGTTTCAGGAACCTGCAACGAAACCTGCAACGAAACCTGCAAGAAAACGGGGAGGGGGACTTGGGGCGGAGAAAGACAAACAAACAAAGACAAAAAGACAGCCAGCCGAACAACAGCAATAAACAGTTGATATAACTAAACTAAAACAACTGAGGGAAAATGAAAAGGAGGAAAAGTCGGGCAAAATAAATAAACAATACTGCACAGCCATGAGAACTAGAATAATTACAATAGATTTAAATAAATAACTTAATGAAAAGCATGAAGAGTAATTCTACCTGTTGATAACCATGGACAACTTAAATTTGTTTGTGTGTGTCTATGAGTGTGTCTGTGTGTATGTCTATGGGTGAGTGTATGTGTCTGTGTGAGTGTGCGTGTTTATGTGCGGGTGAGTGTACGTGTGTGTGTACGTGTGTGTATGTGTGTGTGTATGTGTGCATAAGCCTGTCACAGAATGTAGTTAGTTAGTTAGTGAGAGCGGGACGCCACAACAGCGATGCACCGACCCCAGCAGCAGGCGGGCAGGGACCCCAGTAGCCAGGGCAATCCGCGACCCCCCGAAAGTGCAAAGGACCCGAGACCACATGCCCCCGGGGACAACTGCACGCTCCCACTGCGAGAGAGCCGGCAGTGGAACAGCTGGAGCCCCACCCCTGTCAAAGAGGGCCCCGGCGAGGCACGCGACCCGCCCCAGACATTAGAAAAAAGCCCGAGGCCCCGGACCCCCGGGTCCAGAGCGCACCCCCCCACCAGAGGGGCCACGCCCCCCCCTGACCCACCCCAGGCCAGGCAAGACAGCCACCAACCCCACGGCGCCCCCGACGCCCTGGGGCTCCATGGGCAGAACACAGGGCCAATGAGATGCCCCCACACCCCTGCATGCCTCTGTAAATGTATTGTATTGTGTTGGATGCGTGTCATGATTTGTGAAGTGTTGTATGGTGGAGTGGAGGTAAGGTGTGTGGTAACTAAAGTTCAGTTAAAATTTGGAGGCTAGTTGCGACACGGGCACCCCACAACTGGCAGGTAGTGATGCTCTCCAAAGTGCCCCTCCAACCCCCCAAGCCCTCTGTGTCTAATGTGTGATTAAAATTGAGGGGCGGCCAGCGGGGGAGGAAGGACAGCGAGGCCGCAATAAAGTAACCCAGCCCACCAAACGCCTCGCCGCCTGTCCGCCCCACAGACTCCTAAGGGTTTATACATGTAGTGAGACATAACCAAAGGGGGAAGGTGGAAGAGGTCATAGGGAGGCTAAGTTGGTTAGCCCCCCCAGCATGCAGACCCGCCCCAGACCCAGAGATCCAAAGCCCCAAACCACAGGCCCCCACACACACCTGAGGCAGCCCAGCATAGCCCCGACCCAAAGCCCCCCCCCCACACACACACCCCCGTCCCCCCCAAAGGAAAGGGAAAGCAGTCACCCCAGGACAGCAGCAACAGCCCCCCAGCCCCAGGGGGCCACCAAACGCACCCAGCCCCTAGGACCCGCCCAACGATCGCACGGAACCCAGAGCAGCGAGGCCGCAAACAACCCCCCGACTAAGTGATAGAGTTGATCAAGGGGGAACAGAGAGACAGGAATTTTGTCAATTTGGTTTTTTTTTAGAGCAGACATTCTCTCCATGGTAATGTGGTCTATAAGGAGATTCCTGTATTGGGTGATACTTAAATTCTTTGTTGCCTTCCAGTTCATGAGGATAGTCTTTTGGCAATGCATATGGCAGTAAGCATGTATGATGTGGCAGCCTCTATAGTACTGTTACTTAGGTCCCCCAGCACGCAGAGTGATGGGGTAACTGGGAGGGGGTATTTTAGCCAAGTCGATAGGTCATCACATATCCCCTGCCAGAACTTCTGGACAGGCGCACATTGCCACATAGCATATATATAACTAAACGATATGTTACCTGAGCAGTCAAGACAGATGTTTGATTGCCTAAGACCCATTCTGAACATCTTTTGTCTTGTATAGTGTGTTCTATGGAGAATTTTATACTGTATAAGTCATTCTACAGGTATTTAAACATATTTGCGTCTAGAAGTTTAGGTTTGGACTAATAGATAGATCTGTCTCCCACTTTAAGAGGGGGAGAGAAACTGAACCATCTGTTTTCAAGAGTGACAAGTTAATCTTTGATAGTAGTTTTGAGGGCGAGAGTTTAAGAAAGTCTGTTATCATTGGTGGTAGATCTAAGTCCATTTTGTTATCCTTAAATCGCGCCCGAATTATGGATTTAAACTGTTGATATTCAAGAAATCTATTATTGATAATTCCATATTGTTCCACTAAGTCCTGGAATGGAATGAAGTTACTGCCCTGCATTACATGCTGTAGATGTCTTATCCCTTTGTCTTACCACACTGGGAAATTTAGCGTTTTCTTATTTTGTAGGATGTCTGGATTATTCCAGATTGGGCTAAATCCGCACGGGATAGGTGAAGACCCAGACATTTTGAGAAATTCAGGGGAAGTGCTTATGTTAATGCTTTTAAAGCAGGTATGATGTTTGATACTGGAGCTGATGAATGGTATATCAGAAATTTTAATTTCCTTACAGAATGTTTGTTCTATGTCCATCCATGAGTGTTCCAGGGGACAATGGTTTATCCATTTTGAGATATATTGTAGTCTGTTTGACAGGAAGTAGTGAGCAAAATTTGGCAGTTCTAAACCACCACAATCTTTTGCTTTTTGCAGAGTTTTTAAACTGATTCGTGGGGGTTTATTTTTCCACAAAAATTTGGAGATGTTTGAGTCCAGTGACTTAAACCAGACAGCAGAGGGTTTGGTGGGTAACATTGAAAACAGGTAGTTGATTTTAGGTAGGACCATCATTTTTATGGTGGCGACTCTTCCCATGAGTGATATGGGCAATGTTGTCCGTTGCACAAGGTCATCCTCAATTGATTTAAGTAAAGGCGTGTAGCCGTTTAGCCATGTCAGTTCTGGCAGCCTGGAGGAAATATGTACACCCAGATATTTAATATTCCCTGACTTTAGTGGTGTGGTGGATATACTCTGGAAATCGCACATTAGAGGTAAAACTATGGATTTACTCCTGTTAATGGAGTAATCTGAGATGGATTACAATTTCTCTATAAGTGTGATTGTCTCTGAAAGAGACGTTTGTGAGTTTCAGAGGAAAAGCAATACATCATCCGCATAAAGGCTTATCTTGTGGAGTACATTTTCTGTTTGAATTCCTTTAATATTTTTATTTTGTCTGATAGCAGCCACTAGTGGCTCTATAAAAATGGCGAATAGCGTGGGAGAGAGTGGACAACCCTGCCTAGTACCCCTCTGAAGACTAAAGCTGGGAGAAGTATGGTCATTTGTCCTGACAGAAGCTCTTGGGGAGCTGTACAAGATCCAGTCTATGAAAGAGTTTCTAAATCCAAATTTATGTAAAGTAGCGAGTAGAAATTTTGAACTTACCCTATAGAATGCTTTCTCTGCATCTAAAGAGACAACCGTAGTTTCCAAGTTATGAATAGTGGCGTAGTGTATAGCATTAAGTAGCCTGCTTATATTATTGGTAGAGTGTCTACCCTTAATAAATCCTGTTTGGTCAGGGTGAATTATGCAAGGAGTGATCTTCTCTAGCCTTCTTGGTAGGGCTTTGCAGATGATTTTAAGATCTGCGTTAATAAGTGATATTGGGCGATAACTGGATGGGAGTGTGGGGTCTTTGTCTGGCTTAAGGAGCAGGCTGATATGCCCCCTGATTTGCATTACCATCCTATAGAATGTGGGCGCAAGTCTTTCCCAGAATTCCTTGTAGAATTCAACAAAAAAAACGTCCGGCCCGGGGGGTTTATTATTCGGCATATGCAAGAGGGCTTCATAGAATTCAGCCACTGAAACAGGTAAATCCAGAACCCTGATGTGTTCATCATCTAACCGTAGCAAATCAAAATTGTTCAGAAATGCATCAATGTTAGAGCTAGATGGATCAATTTGCGATGTATATAAGTTTTTATAAAAATCTCTAAATGCATTATTTATTTATTCTGCGTTATGAGTCATATTCCCAGCTGAGTCCTTTATAGAGGAAAAAGTTATTTTTTCTTTATTCAATTTTAATTGGTTGGCTAAGAATCTGCTGGATTTATTGCCTTGATCGAAGTTCTCCAGGCGTAGTCTTTGCAACTGAAATTGGGTCCTTTTATCAATAATATCATTAAATTCAAGGTTTAATTTTCTCAGATAGTTCAGTATGTTTTTGTGTGATGAGTAGGAGATTATTTTACCTCTCATTACTGCTTTTGCTGCCTCCCAAAGAAGACATGGGAAATAGCAACATTGACAGAAAGAAACAGTGAAACAAATACAGAGGAAATTACACAGAACATTATCGGACAGACTAGTCAGATAACCACAGTATACTGTCGAGACGTGCACTGTATTTTATAACCATTAACCTGCCATATATCACGGAGTAATGAGATGAGAGGGGAAGAGAGAGAGAAAAAGAAAAAGAGAATCACAGCGATACAGTTCACCTGTTGCTGGGTTTGTTGGATTCCTAGTAGAGCCAGGTCGCGGTAAAGCTGGCCATCAACGTAAAGTTTATCCACCGCGATGACAGCCCGTGATCCCTCGGCTGCCGCGGATTTGAACCAGTTCCTTCTGCTTGAAGTGTTCAAACTTCGGACATGGGCCTGGGCCTCTGGTTCTCTGGTCGCCGTCCTCCCAGGCGGTGCACCTGATGGAAGCCGATGTTCTACACGGTGTTGGCGGGGAGCTTCAGGTGATTTTTAATGAAGCTTTTTACGGTGTCCTCTGGGGCTTCGTCCGCCTGCTCTGGGTTGCCTGAGATGACCAGATTGTCCCTCATACTACGAGCCTGGAGATCGATGATTGCTTCTCTAATGTTTTTATTTTCGGCTGTTGCTTCTGAGGCTACTGTTTTGGACAGTGTATTTGCTATTAGTGGGAAGAAGCTGGTGATTTTTTTCTCTGATGGTAATAATCTTATTAGTAAAGAAGCTCATGAAATCATTACTACTAAGGGTTGGAGGAATAGACTGTTCACTCTGTCAGCCTGGCTACAGTATATATATATACACATACATTGTGTACAATCTAAATCTTAAAGGAGACATTATTCTCGTATTTAGGCTCATAATTTTAATTTGGGTTATTACTTGAAAAGGTTAACATGTTTTAATGTTCAGTAAACACATCAAATTCCTGAAGCTCCTCTTTCCAGCCTCTGGGTGTGGTCGAAATGTCCTTCCTATCTACTATTCCAATCTACTACTCCTTGACCTCAGAGTGGAAAACATCATCAGGAAAGGTGTAAAGGAGGACTGATAGGACTTAGGAAAAGCCTACAGCTCTGCTCAGAAAACCGGCTCAACTTTCCCTATACTACGTCATCATGCGACCACTGATGTTATTGACGTGAGTCTGCCATGGTGAAACTACAAATTTTCTGAAGATGGACTACAAAAGACGGAAAGGAAAGTCACCTTCACCCATTCACACAGCGCTGCTATTTACGCAATGGTGCGCACATTCATACACTGTCAGAAGAGCCGTCATAGGCAATTTAGGGTTAAGTTTCTTGCCCAAGGACACAAAGGCATGTGAACTGGCAGAAGCTAGGATCGAACCGCCAACCTTCGGGTTAGTGGACGAACAACTCTACGCCTGCATAGGAAGGTCCAGTGTACCCTTTGCTAAAGGAGATATGAAAGGAAGCATTGAAGCTCCTTTCCTATGCATTTAGAGGATCGAAACAGCTGTTATCATGGCTGCTGATCAAATAATTCCGGGTCACTTCAAGGTTTAGGAAAATTCCTAAGCCAATTTGACAATTCGACTGTACCCTCTGTATACAACACTTGTTTTTAGCTCCTGTCTCTTTAAGGCCTCTCCCTCCAAATGAAACTCAGTCTGCTCTGATTGGCCAACTGGCCCATTCTGTTGTGATTGCTCAATGGTCAATCGCTGTAACCAGAGCTGTTGAGAGAGAAAGTAGCGACAACAGAAGTTCAAATAGCACGTCACGTGACTCATGTAGACTTCAGATAGTTCCTCGAAGTTGTTGGCGCGCATTTGGAATCCATTATTCAGAGCAACAGAACTGTGATTTTTGGTAATTAGTAGTCAATAAATGTATCGATTTGCAATATAGCAGACCGACATGCTTATGTAGTTTCTCTATGTGGTTAGTCAATAAATTTTTTTAAAGTAAAATTTAATTTATAATTGAATGCTTTAATGTGCATGTTGATTTGATTCCCATGTGCTGATAATATACAATCTAATTATTTTAACGTCTTACCCTTCATAAGTGCCACAGAGACGGTCCATTGACTCCATTCTCTTGTTTCTCTAATGTGCTGCTGCTCACTTCCGGGATCTATTGAGAGGCTCCCTGATCTGCCAGTGCTGGGAAAAAAAGGTCCATTGGAGTGAACAGAGTGCTTGCTACTCTCTCTCTCAATGGGTCTGGCTGTACCTGCCTTCATTGGGGGCGTGTCAGACTAGCCGCCAGGCGTGCCTTATGCACTTCCGTACCATCATCATGTCACGTGACATCACATCAGCGGTGCTCCATTGGTCAGTTCTGCGGAGGGCATGTGTGGTATTGAAACTGCCCCAGTGACTGCTCACTCTATTATTTTCCTTTACCCGTTAGTGATATTTTTTAACAGTTATCTCTGATTGCATTTGTACAAAACTTTGATCAACTTAACACTGCTAAAAATCGTTAAAACTATTTATTTCACTAACCTCAAAGTACTTGATCAAGGCACTTGTCTCTTCTCTAAGGTAGTCAATGAGATGGATGAAGACCTCTCGTGTTGTAAAAATGGGGATTCCACTCTGCAGTACAGAAAGTTATTCAGCAGCATAATAAAACTTAATACTCTAACATTCAAGCAGAGTTTACCTTTACTACCAACTTCAATGTCAAAACTTAAATTTACATATATAGTAATGAATGCTGGTAAGGATAAAAGAATAAAACAAAACATGGGAAATTTGGTATATGGCACAAGAAAACAGGAGGAAGTCAATGCAGATTGATGCATATAAATGGCTAGATTAATCAAAATCATTAACATTAGTTTAGGCGACTGATCGAAAAAAAAAGCGATAGATTAATGAGTGAAGAAAATAATCGTAAGCTGCAGCCTTTGTAAAAAAAAAGAAAAAAAAGAGGCCTTTTCCAAAGTTACTGAGATCCTGGACGATTCCACTGGCTGCAAAAAAAAATATTTCTACAGAAGTCTTGTGAGGAAACGACCCTATATCTCACTTGATTTATGACAACAAACATTTTCCTGAGAAGATTATGATCTCAATTGCTAGTTTGAAGTCTTTTCCAATTCAGCAGGTTGTTTACTTTGTAAATTGAAATGGGTTGATGCCACATCCAATTCATCAAATCTCACCCTGAAGCCTGAAAGTTCTTGAATATTATATACCATCTTTCTTATAGAACTCTCACAAGTGTGTCTTTATTGAACTCTTCTATTGAACCGTCTTTGATTAAAAATTTGAACCGTCTTTGTTTATTCAATTAAAATCTATGCTATCTTTTTGTTGAACTTTACCCTCTTTGTTTATTGAACCTTACCATCCTTGTTTATTGAACTTTATTTAACTCTATCATAGTGTATGCTGAGAATGAAAAAATAGTTTTGTTGTGTTGTTGTGATACAGTTCCTCCCCCGGTTTTCCAGGTTGACGCACTCACTGCCTGTCACCTCACAGCTCACGCTGCAGGAGATTCAATTCAATTCAATTCAATTTTATTTGTATAGCGCCATATCACAACATACATTGTCTCAAGGCACTTTACATAGTGAGGTCAATATTACAATATTACAGGGAAAACCCAACAAATCCCACAATGAGCAAAGCACTTGGCGACAGTGGAGAGAAAAAACTCCCTTTTAACAGGAAGAAATCTCTGACAGAACCAGACTCAGTTGTGGGCGGTCATCTGTCTCGACCGGTTGGGGTGAGGAGAGAGAGGAGGAAGAGAGGAGAGGTTGGCAGAAAGAGGGTGGGAGGCGAGACAGTAGGAGAGAAGAGAGAGAGAGGACAGTTGTACAACCGCCGCTGTAATCTCTACCAGACTGATACTTATAATTAAAAAATACAATTATGTTGTTGTTATTATTAGTGATGATATTAATATTAATAATAGCAATAATAATGACGGGTTTGGATCCTGCAGCTCTGGGGTCAGATCTACTAGGGGAGAGAGAAAACAGAGTTAGTGACATGTAATGTAGATACATGGGGGCAGAGAGAGAGAGAGAGAGATTGAAAAAGGTGGGAGAAGGAGAGAGATATAAAGGGAGAGAAAGGGAGAAGGAGAGAACGGGAGAGGGAGAAAGATGCTCATGATATAAGTTCCCTCAGCAGTCTAGGCCTATAACAGCATAATAAAGAAATGGTTTATTAAACACCTGAGCAGTTCTAACTATAAGCTTTATCAAAAAGGAAGGTTTTAAGTTTAACTTTAAATGTAGACAGGGTATCTGCATCCCTGACACAAATTGGGAGCTGGTTCCAGAGGAGAGGAGCCTGGTGACTGAAGGCTCTGCCTCCCATTCTACTTTTACAGACTCTGGGAACCACAAGTAATCCTGCATTTACAGAGCGAAGTGATCTATTGGGATAATATGAAACTAGGAGCTCTGTAAGATATGATGGAGCTTGATTATTAAGGGCTTTGTAGGTTAGGAGCAGCATTTTGAATTGTATTCTGAATTTTCCAGGAAGCCAATGCAGAGATTCTAACGCTGGAGAAATATGATCTCTTTTTCTAGTTCCTGTCAGAACTCGAGCTGCGGCATTTTGGATTAGCTGGAGGCTTTTCACAGACTTATTGGGGCATCCTAGCAGTAATGAATTACAGTAGTCCAGTCTAGAAGTAACAAAAGCATGGACTAGTTTTTCAGCATCCTTTTGAGAGAGGATGTTTCTAATGTTCTTGATATTGCGCAGGTGAAAGAAGGCTGTCCTAGAGACTTGTTTTATGTGTGAGTCAAAGGACATGTCCTGGTCAAAGGTAACTCCAAGGTTTCTCACAGTAGAGCTGGAGGCCAAGGTAATGCCATCCAAAGTAACTATATGATCAGATAATGTTTCTCTGAGGTGTTTAGGGCCGAGTGTAATGACCTCAGTTTTTTCTGAATTTAGAAGTAAAAAATTATAAGTCATCCAGGCCTTTATGTCTTTAAGACAATCCAGAAGTTTGTCTACCTGATTAGTTTCATCTGGCTTTATAGATAAATACAGCTGGGTATCATCAGCGTAGCAACGGAAATTGATGTGGCGTTTTCTTATAATATTGCCTAAAGGAAGCATATATAGAGTGAAAAGTATCGGTCCCAGTACAGAACCTTGTGGTACTCCATGTCTCACTTTTGTATGAATGGAAGATTTGTTATTAACGTTAACAAACTGAAATCTATCAGATAAGTAGGACTTAAACCATTCTTGTGCTGTTCCTTTAATCCCAATGTGTTCTAGTCTCTGTAACAGAATTTTGTGATCGATGGTATCAAATGCAGCACTAAGATCTAAAAGGACGAGAATAGAAACATATCCACTGTCTGAGGCCATGAGAAGGTCGTTGGTAACCTTCAGTAGTGCTGTTTCTGTACTATGATGTTTTCTAAAACCTGACTGAAAGTCTTCAAGCAGACTATTCCTGTGTAAATAGTCACATAACTGGTTAGCAACAGTTTAACTGGTTAGCAACAGAGATGGGCTCCTCAACTACTCCAGACGTCGTGCTTCATTAGTAGTTCACACATAGCGCTCGAGTGCCGATCTGCAACCCGGATTTCAAACAGATTTTTCTCTTATTTGCGCAAGCTCCAGAATGTGTCGGCAAGCGGGAAATCAGGCTTAAAATCATTTAGTGTGAACTCTGCATAAATTGTGGTGAATCCCAGGTATTTAACCTCTGTGAGGTTTGGGCAGTGTTAATGCTCTAGACTGTTTGAACCACTGTCGGTGAAGCTGTTGTAACGACAGTCGTTAGTTGTTGCAGTCACCTTTACCCACACAGGTGTTTTGTGGTTGTACAGCATTGTAAGTGGGAGAAAGATGGTGTCTAAGTCCTCCTCTGTTGAGAGGTGGTTTCTCTATTTTAACATAGATGGCTTCCTTCACTCCTCTTTCAAACCATCGATCTTCCCTCGGGATGGGACGATACAATTACCTCAGGATTCGGTTCAATATAGGGTATGAGGTTTGCGATTCGATATCACCACGATTCGATATTAACATTTCAGGGATGTATGAATATTCAGATCTGATTATGGCTGAAGATTTAATCTTCAGCCATTTCAATTCCAAAATAAGCTCTAAGCCTAAATTTAGCTGGCAACACATACTCATACACTGCTTGAGGCCACAGACAAACTCTGCTGTAAGATGTTATCACATGTAGTGGCAGCTTTACTTCACATCCTTAGCATCACCAGCGCTTCTGGACGTGGGGCACCGGTGCTACCAAGTGAGCTAACTGACGCCTATTGCGCATATTTTTGTCGACAAAAATCAAGTCATCCACATTTTCTGGAGACAGCAGGAACAATTGGTAGGTAAGAATTTCATCTGCAGTTGAAAAGATGCCCTTGCTAGGCACAGATGTTGCAGAAATCGAAAGGTGTATGGCTTCGGCCATAGCAGCAAGCACAAGAAAGCTAACCAGAGTCACGTCTTTTTAAACCTCCCCAGAATATTGACCGATGTCTTTCAGAATGGCACACTTCAAACTCGCTACGCCGGGGGAATCCCCCTCATGGGGTGACATGCTCGTCTTAATCATGCACACGTGCGGCACAATCAGTGATACAGCAGCTGCTTCTTCAACCCAATGTTAGTATGACAGTGTGTGTTGAGCCATCCGTTTGTTTAGTGGTTGATTAGTTTCTCTAATATACAGGTCGACACATTCCTCGCTGCATTGGACCGCATATACCAAGTTGCTTTTCTGTGTATGTGTGGTGTGCAGTCTTTTGGGTGAACCAGTCTTTGTCTTAATGTGTTACTGGGTTTGAAAAACACGGGGTTATGACCCTTGTTCAAGATCTTCCTTGAGTTTTTCAGATACTCCAGACACATATGGGAACACTATGTTGTTTTTATATTTTTTTTGTGTTGGTTTATTGTAATTATATGTTGTCTGCCGCTTTGGCTCAAATTGCTGTTGCTAGTAACATGAAACATTGCTCTTTAACTGAAAATGATGTGTATGTTTCTTGCCTCCCAAGAAACACTAAATTGGTCAGATGGCCAGGCTGTATTTAAGGTCAATAAATGCAGATTGTCTTCGCTCATGAGTGGGACATAATGAATATAGCGACTTCAGTCCACTTGCGGGTGGTAATGCAATTCAAAGCTGGTTTGCTAACTGTTAACAAGTAATAAATATGAGGAAGCGGAGAGTGAAGACGCTCCACAGTCATAAAAATGACAGTGACACATTGTTTCTGTATTTCTCACAAAAACCTGACAACATATACACCTTCAAATATGAACTGTTTTTAAAACACCATGTCGGTGAAGTCTGTTTTCTAAATCTACATAAGAGCCGAAGCACCCCTGCCTAAGGTGAGACACCAGTTTGTGCACTAGAGGTAATAAGAAAGGAAGGCGCTTATCATGTTATCCCGGCCTCTCTTTTTAGGCTGTTGAAGAGGAGGCGTATGGACATGTTCCCAAACAGGTTACATACTGGGGGATCTGCACATCTTGAATGAAAACTGAATACCTGCTACGAATGCTTTGATGGAAGAAGTTTGCTTCTTTCTTGATTTAAAATGGTAAACAATAAAGTACAAATCATGGGGATGTTAACAGGCATTGCAGGAACCAAGAAAGCAGCGCAGAATGAAGTGAAATAGGACCATGCAGAGTAATACTTTTTATTGTACACTTTGCCGGTCCAAGTCTCATGTAATGAGATGCAGAGATCACATTATACTGAAGTGTATCTTCTAGTCTAGTACAGTTTGTGGGAAGGCTGGTCAAATCCAAAAAAGGATTCTGAATTCCTGGCATTTAAAATCGGGATGGAGTCAGCAGTTTTATTATCCAAGCCAGGTAGGTGCGCTGCGCGGAGTGTGAAATTGCCTGGGTCATATGACCATGTTAGTCGTCTAACAAATGTTATTAATAAAGGAGATAGATGCAACCCTTTTTAATGATATAAACAGTAGCCTCGTTACCACAGAAAACTCTGATTTGTTTCCTAGACCATAGGTTGCCCCAGAGAATGCATGCAACAACAATGGGATACAACTCAAAGTGCGGTAGAATGTAGATCAGAAGGAGGGGCGAGCAGTTCTTTTGGCCGAACATCAGTAAATCCCCCTAAAACCAATGGAAGGAGCCGCATCGGTAAACATTTCAGGGAGACTGACGTTTCTACTTTGTCGTTGTGAGAAACGAAAATACCGTTCCAATTTGCAGAGCAGAGAGCAAAATCTTAGGTTAGATCTACATCCTTCATCACTATTGTGAAGTTTGTCCGCTATTTTTGAGAGGTCAAACAATTGATATAATGATCCGCCTTGGGGAATGATTCTCATAGCAAAGTTAAGGTGGCTTAATAGAGACAACAATTCACTTTTAGTGGTAGACACTGCATCTAGTGCAGCGCGGACACGTAGACCTGGGGCGGCTGTCTCTGCAAAAACTGCAAGCATGTATGAAATTACAGTTATATAATCTACATGCATGGTCTTGAAATTTATGCAAAGAGGAGTCTGAAGAGATTTGTTCAAGAAGTCACCTTTCCATTGCTCAGTTCCTCTAATTTTTGAGAGAAGTAGCCAAAGACAATTTGAATGTGATGAATGAAGCTCCACTCTGTTACACTGTACCCTGTACAATTAAGATTTACCTGTAGTTACAACAAATCCAACAGAGTGACACCTCTTTTCTTTAGCCGATCACTTCACATCAATTTCAGTTTCTTCTTATCTGGTCAACAATTTCAGTTGATCAGCATACAAGTTTCAGTCAGGACCTTCACTATTTGGATGATGACACTCATGAAAAATAAATGTCAGATTTAAGTAGCTACACCAGTTATTTAATGTGCCAGATTCATATGTAATAAACACTGAGTGTCATCTGCTTTTGTGTACATGTGTAATGTATAGGCCAGTGTAATTGTATCTATATTAATATACATTGGTAATAAATTGAGTTCTACCATATAATAATAATAATAATAAATTTCATTTATATCTATTCAGGTTGTTTGATTGTGCCTTTGGCAGATGTCATTTAGGCCAATATAAGTATGTAATCAGAGATGGTAACAGAAGATACCCATTTTTAAAGGACTCGGATGGTTGGCATTAAACTTGATTACATCCCTGATAGATGAATTGAATATTTGTTTTGCTTCTCAAGATGTGATATAATTAGATGGAGTTGTTTGCCCTCTTTCCAATCAAACAGCTTTTGTTTGTGTGTGGAGTTTCCCCCATCACATGCTCTGTTTATCCTTGAACTCTAATAGATCTGTTGAATAAATTTCCTTTCTCATAAATTGTCTGCAGATTTTTATTTAAATTTGAAATCCTGCAGATTTATTCTTCTCTAAACCAGTGGAGAAAAAAACCCCAACCCAATTTCATTCATGAAATGGACAGAGCTGATGTGATCTCAATACAAAATGGATCTGATGTGTGTTTCTTTCACCACTTTTTTTTATTAAATGATGATGATTTATAAAGCACTGAGCAAAAAGGTCACAATAAGAGGAAGAGGTGAGGGCTTTGACTGTCACATGTAAATTCATGTTCATTGACAGGTTTGTCTTGTATTAATTTGCCTGTCTGACCCCATCATGTCCCTGTTTGTACCTGCAGGTCATTGCCCAGGACCAGGAAGCTCTGCTCAGTAAGTCCAACTGGGGTAAGATGGTGCAGAAAGTATCTCAATTCGGGATCAGAACTGGAACCTTTAACTGCTCTAATGACTACAGGTGGGCAGCAGGGTCTTTCTCAAAAGTAGCTGCACTTTTAATTCATATCTGGTCACAGACATGTGTACGTAATGCTCAGCTAATGAAGTCAGGAAATTTTCACTTAATGCATGAGATCTGAGGACATGTGCAGGTAGACAATAAGTTTGCAAAAATGTAATTTATATGGCTATAACTAAGTCATTTAGAATCTGAAATGGAAATCATGCAATCAGCAGCCAAAAAGTACCAATTTGGTACGGCAGTAATTGAATTTATGGAGTAGAGATACTGTTCCTCTCAGATAGGGATTAATCACTTGGGGCGCTGGAGTTCCCTTGGATGTTAAAAAAAACCTTTTGCCTACATATATGAAATGATTTTTAAGGTATACAGTATAGTTTTAAACTGGTGTCTTGCATCTGTGGTGACATTCCTGCACTGGTGAACTGATAGGGATGTGTTTTATGTTAATCTGCATTGATTGGTTTGCTGAAGTTGAAGTGGGAGAATACATTCCTATTAACTAGAGCCACCAAACTTATTACAGAGATGACTCAACATCTGTATATCAGCGACAATAACATATGGCTTTTGTCAAAATCGGCAGCTCCCAATTACTAAATATACTGAGTTTCTATATAGGCGCTGACTTTGTGTATGTGCATGTTATATCTTTGGATGAATGTTTAACCTAAATTAACCATGTCTAGACTCAGGCAAAAATTTGTTTTTGTCAGAACATCCAGGTTTTATACTCGTAGAATTAAGGTTTATCCATAAAAATCCAGTTATATCATGTATAATTTAAAATGCCATTAAAAACACATTTTAGATCAAGAAGTATATTTTATTCTAATTTCAGCAAATAATGTAAACGAAAAACAGAATAACAATATAACTTAACATGTCTGTATGTTTCATACCACTAGGGTTATCAGTCACTGCATCATTTACAGTCCTGTGTGTGCGTGTGCATGCAGTGGTGGTGGTGGTGGTCTTCTGATGATTTGTCAACACCAATATCGTATGTGCCCTCCATGTTGCTGTGTATATATACAGGATGCAATTTGCCGGGGGGGGATGCGTGGGATTTCCCCCTTTCTGGTCTACATATCTCCACCTCTGCTGAATTATTTTTATAACTGACGGGGACAACATTTATTCACCCCATATTCATTTCCATATTGGTGAAAATAATTTCACCTAGACCCTGATACCGTTATTGTTCATCCTGATGTGGCGAGTATTTAGAAAAGAAGAAAAAAATTGTTGATGCATTTCACAACATGTCACTGAACACCACAAAAACCAAGGAATTTATACTTGAACTCAGGAAGAAACCCAAGAGAGTCCAACCCCCCCCCCCTTTTTTGACCATCTTCACGTTCCCTGCTCTGTTTTTAGTCAATGTGTTTTTTTACGTTTGCACCATAGAGTAGAATTTTTTATTTCATGTACTTATGTAATGAAGACAATTCTGATTCCGATTCTGATTCATCTTTATTTCAGTGACAGTGCGACTCACATGTTGCACAGTATTAACAGCTCTGCTGTAGTTCGTCACTTAAAGCGGCAGTCGGAAGGACTGAGAGGAGTGTGGATTTAGTCTCAGAATTCAAAATCCAACAACTCCTGGTCTCTCCCCCTCCCTCTCCACTGCACTTCGGTTCTGCCTCCACAGGTCCTCCCAGCCAGCCGTGAACCCGCAGCCTACTACGGCAACTGAGGCCAGGCCAGGCACGTAACATGGTTCGCATCGGGTAAGAAGCTCACACGGACTACTGTCAACTTAACACGACTATAACACGTTTTAAAGTTACTGTTGCCTCACATTAGTACATGTGACTTTTTGTGAATATCAACAATATCGTCAGTGTTTTTGAACATAGGCTACCGTAAATTAGTTTATATTAGCTTGTTTACGTACATAGCGTTAGCTAGCACATTAGCTACTACAGAGTGTTACATGGTAGGCCTGTAAATTAACAGCTTTATCTTCACAAACATCATTTGTTGCTTTGCAGGATGATTGATGCTTTCTTTCATATATTTTATAACATTAATAGAGCTTTGAGACTGGTACACTGGACTCAAATGAGGTGGTCACACCCAAGGCTGCTTCGACGAGTAGACGAGCGAGCAGAAGAGGGAGTCAGCTACGAGGCGCTGCGGGCAGGGGCCGTGGGAGATGGGGAAGAGGTCAGCGTGTTGGCCCGACACCCAAGGATCCTGGAGCCAAAGACATTGCTGATCTTCTTGTGATGAACCAGTTGGGACCTGCTGCTTGCACTGGTGTCATTCAAAGATGGTGTAGCATCAGTTGCCTTTGCTAGATGTAAATAGTGTGCTGTGCAATACATTTCTTTTAATTTAATTTATGTATTTCAAAGTTACATTTTAATATTTATGCAACCTCAGTATTTGCCTTGCAATAAAGTGTATTTTTGAAAGTGATTGGTTTCTCATTGCATAAATATACAACAATGTGAAGATTACTTCATTTTTGTATTAATATACTTTTGAATCAATTCAAGGCATTACACATTATTGTGGTGTAATCAGATTCACTGATTCAGTTCTACCCATGCAATATATCAAAGAAAAGCATAACAAATTGATCAAAGTAAACAATGATGTAATATTGACAAGCTTTATTTTGCACATGAATAAAATAAAAAGTAGGTGTGTTGAATATTTATAATAATCAAGTACACTTAAGTATTTGGATCTACAAATTTAATGTTTGAACATAGTTGTAGGAATTGTTTCCTGATTCATGTGGATTCTAATCCAAGGCAATAAAAGAATATTTTTTGATCTTCTAACACCTAACTATCTTAGAAATTGAAAATAAGAATCTAAGAAAAACAAAGCATGCGTAAATATTCACTTATATATCTACAACATGACACTGACATGGAATCAACCACAACCCAATAATCTTGAAAAACATTTATTGTCCTTTTAATATGTATAGAATTATTAGTATTGACCTGCAAATTCAGAGGACAGGGTTAAAAATAATGGAGTCTCGAAATACTCCTCCTTACAAATTGTTCACAAATCGAAATACTATGAGGTGAATAAATTGTCCACTTTATATGCTGCATATAACCAACTTGGCACAAACTGTAAAATGGGCATTTGCATACATAATCTGTGGTCATGATTATCAGTCAAACAAAATGTGTAATTACATGCTGTTCAAAGCAGGAGAGATGTGCATTGTACTTTTCTCCAAGGCCAAAGTAGTTCACTTTCTCGACAGTGAACGTAACAGTGTGTAAACAACACACAGGAGCTTAAGATTTGTCTGGAGACGTTGCTGTTATTGAAAGATTACAACTGGCCCTGTACATCAGCTTCACATAACATTTGCTCAGTCACTCTCTCTCACACAGTCATCATGCTTAATATAATGCTACAATATTATGGAAAATAAAAGAAGATGAATGAAACAGGGATAATTACCAGTCAAGCAGAAAGCATCGTTTGTGAATCCCAGCTCTGTCATCTGTGGAACTGCTCCGATCGTACACAGGTTTTTATCTCTGCTCGATCTGCTTCCTTCTTTTTGGCTTGTTTTTGCTCCTGGTCTTTGTCATGTATGCATTTCTGGCAAAGAAAGTGGGCAGTTTTTTTTGATGCTTGAGCTATGCTTTCTCTGCCATGGTGTTTGCAAACCAACTCCGCTTCTGCTGCTTGCTGCTCATTGCTTAGGCGTGAGCTTGGTCTTGACAGAGCGTGCGAGTGTGTGCACAGGTACTGTCAGCGCTGTGCATCGCATACCCGAATGATTGACAGAGCGGAGAGACACCCCCCTGGCTGTGATTGGTTATTTTTCTTTTGGCGCGGTGGATTTTGCAAATAGAATTAAAGGCAGTAGGGGTCGCTAAATGAACTAGATTCTGTCATATATGATCTGTCTCACATATTACTACCAGTATATAGTGACAGTTTCAGCAAATATGAAAAAAAGTTTTTTTTCATATTTGCTGAAACGGCAAAGCCGATAATATAAAGAACAAATATAAAATGAAAACAGAAAAAGTGGACAATACACTACTAACAAACAGCAAACTAATTGGTAAAATTGAATCCAATGATTGAATAATATACATAAATTTAAAGTAAAAGAATATAAAAATATATATAAAAAGAAAAGCAAATAATAATAATCTGATATTATTTGGTATAAGCACATATTCTAAAAGTGTCAAACTAATAATGTGCTGGTGTGATATTGTGGTATTTAACAAAGTGAAAATGTCTTTCTTGTGTGTGTGTCTCTTCTTGAGGTGGTTGCTGCTGATAGCTGTCTATGTGGAAAGCTTTTTGGACATGCTGTTCAACAACCTTGTTATGCAGACATGTCATTGCAAAACAATGACTGTTGTCATTGTTTTTTGATTTTGGAGGCACAGTAAATTAAAATGTTTTTGGTTTGAGTCAGATATATAAAGGTGTACGGGTGCGTGTTTAACCCCGAACTTTATGGCCCTTGGCTTGGCATGCTTGACATAATTTGGCCCACGGAGAAAATTAGTTGGTTAATGGCAAGCCCCTTCCAATAAAAGGGAGTGAGACTTGTCTAAAAGTTTCACTCTCCGTTATTTATTGTTTAAGGAAGAAAGCATAGGTTCTGGGTCTACGGATAAAAAAAATATTTTAAAGGAACTAACTAACCAAAACTCTGATTTTTTTTAATTTTCGGGACAATGACGACAGGATTCTGGACTCCAGCACAACTGCTTGTAATTCCCTGACATCTGGATGTGCGATGCCCCCGGTGTCCGTGAGGATTTTTATTTTAGGTTATCTGGGCTCGAGCGCTGTCCAGCTGGGCGCTGGCGTAGGCCCTCTGTTTTTGTAAGGATTATTTTTTTCTTTGCGTGAAACGTGATTATTTCCATTGAAAAAGGAATGGAAATATTTTTTGATGCATTTCTTAGTCCCTTATATGGCAATAATAACAACAATCAATGTTTATTTCTTTAACAGACCACAGTTTTTTTATTATAGGCCTATATGAAATGGTAGAGATGTCACATCATGGTAAAAGTAACGAAATGCATACAAATGCCAAAAATAGTAAAAATATAATTTAAAAAAAACATCCTTTTGGAGAAATAAACAGCAAAAAAAATTGGGCATGAATTACATCCATTTCCAACAATCCTGTTTCTGGTGGTATGCCACAAAGCATTCCTCGTTTGCTTTTAAACAGGATAACATTGCATTTCTGGTTTTCATTTCAACAAAACAATATAGGCAACAGTCCCTCTTGTAGACCAGCCAGGAATTCGCGAAGCAATGAACCATCGCCTTGACTTTCCCGGGGTCTTGTACAGATGTACCTGCATGTCAGAAATATCGATCCCTCCCATACGCTCATTGTAGGCAGGAATAAGTGATGGGCACGGAATGGAAATCTTTGCATTGGACTCTTTACACCATGGTTTGACAGTTGAATGAGGCATGATCCTACAGGCATTACTGTTCATTTCACATCAATCACCCCATTCAGCAGAATTAGCATCACAAGGTCCATGCACTCTCTTCATCAGCTCCTTCTGTGTCATCAAGGGAGCTCTAACGATGCAAATTGATTGGACAGCATGGCGTGCAGGTTCTAGACCAACCATGTCTCGACCATGTCAATTTGTTACCATTGAATAAGTAGTATTATGGGTAGTAGTATTATTTCACATATTCATTCTGGGTATTCACCATATTTACTGAGACAATTGTTTTGCAAATTGTCAAAAATCATACTTATGATGATATTATTTACACATTCATGAGGTAATAACATCATAAAATATCTATGTATCATATTGACCGCAATTACTGAAGTTTTATTTCATAGCAAGTAGTCCATTTTGATCACAGTAGTTTTATTTTGTTATCTTTACCATAAAATGGTTTTTACCATAAAAGTTTGCAACATTCATTAGACTTCTTTTGTTGTATCAATACAAATAATTATGTTATTTAAGGCTGATGACAGTATCACATGTTGAAAAAATGTTTACCCCTCAAAATTTCACCCCTGTCCAAATGTCTGGGGTTATTTTCTTGTTTCTGTCTTCCTGGTTGGAAGGGGACTGAACATGCATGCCATTTAAAGACAATCTGGGGACATCTAGTGGATTATTTCAGTATCAAGGTCCGCCGCTGCTACATAGGGTTGGGTATCGACATCTGGTGCCAATCAGAGTTATTCGATATTTGCGCACAGAAAAACCACACATGCTACGAGTGCACAGTTTCCACAAACAGAAAATCAAACTCTTGGGTGAGCAATTATGAGCATGGGACTGAGACTTCAAGTTCTCTTTTCAAGTTGAATTTTGATGCCCCTTGTTTGACTGCTTGCTGACCCTTTGCCAACATGCCAAGCCATGGGCGTCAGAAGCAAAACAGATGTTGGTGGGTCCTATATGCCATTTCCTGTATTCTGGTGTGTTTTAATTAATAAGTGTAATAGAGGCCGGACAATTGAATGCTGTGCAGGGGGAAAAATCCCTCCTCGTTGCTGGTTCTCGACAAACTCGTCGTTACGTAAGAAATTGATTTTTTTAGCCCAAAACGACAACCACATACCTGTCATGGTTTCCCAAAAATGAACACAACAGCATCTAATATTTACATGATGCCATTAAAAGCAACAGGTGAACAACTTATGCATATCCATTAACATGCTAAGCTTCTATAGTGACAGTATGTGGGCACAGCCAGACCCACCCAGCTGGGCAGTAGGTGCTCTGTGTAGTCAGTTGCTGCTGCCTCAGTGTGAGAGCTGTGTCTCAGTGTAAGAACGCGGGAGTGAAGCCGGCAGGAGTAAGGAAAATGTAGTATGGGGTTTAATTTATATGGAATCAATTAGCAAATCAAGCGGAATGGATTTGAGGAGCGTGGATGGCAAGGGAGTAGCGAAAATGCGGTATGGAGTTTAATTTAATAGGGCATTCCACATATGGAATGGATTTGACTGACGGTGCTCTCATACTACCACCGAGTGAATAGATAGCTGCGCTGAAATGGAGACAATAGAAGTGGGTGGGTTCAATATCATTGGTCTTAAAAAGTTGAACACTGCTGATACTCTGTATAAAGCATGCAGCACTTGTCAGTTTCCCCATGCATTCATGTGTGTCTGATGCTGACATGATCCATCTGTGTTCTGTCCACCAGGTCATGTATCAAGCGTGGCTGGCAGCACTCCACTCTCATCATGTCTGTTCCTCAGACTTCAGCGTCCAAGGGCAAAGTGATGCTAAAAGAATACAACGGCTGTCATAATGAAATTGAACACATTTTCCGCTGGATGACCTCACATGTGGCTCATCGAATTAAAACCCTGCGTCAGTCTGAGCAGCTAGTGGAGGAGTGGCGCTTTGACCCAGCCCACCCAGTGAAGATGTTTCTGTTTGCCCGACTGTCTCAGCCCCCCGCCTTCTTCTCCTCGCTGTCCATCAAGTTCACTGGCAGGATTGAGTTCATCTTTGTTGATGTGAGTCACTGGGACAACCACAGCAGCCTTAAGGAGATCGGTGTGACACATAGCCCTGCCTACATCTTCAAGATGCCTGAAGGCATCTATCGCTATGGCAACAGGTGATGGTTGAACATGAAAATTCATAATTATTGTTAAATAAAACCAAATTAATTTATTTCTCTTCTGATTGTTTTTTTTCTTTCTTCTCCTCCCTGTTTCCCTGTCCAACCTCTCTTCCACTTCTCCTTATCCTCTCCTCCCCATCTCTTCTTCTCCTGTCCTCCTCTTTTCCACCTCACTGTAGTACGGGGGAGTTTCTGTCCTTAGCTGCCATGGACACTTTCCTGCGTTCGGTCCAGCCGGAGGTCAATGACCTGTTTGTCCTTAGTCTGGTCCTCATCAACTTGCTGGCCTGGATGGATCTCTTCATTACACAGGTCACTCCCTGTTCTTTTTCCATTTTACTTATTTTGAAAGGGGGGGATTTACTACACTTAACTCAATACTCTTATCTGCAGCTGTAGTAAAGACAGCTGCACGTTTCTTGCAGAGAACACGTGTCGAACCGGACAAACTCTGCAGATTTTACTCACAAAACACACCAGCTGATGGTCCTTTTTTAAAGCCTGGATTGAACAGCACATAAAGTATTAACATTTAGCTCCATCTTGACTAGCTTTAACTAGAATTTTACTCCCTTATACCTATCTACTTTTACTGAAGTAAAATGTATAATACATGGTGGTGTTGTTCCTTTTATCTAAGTGGAGGATCTGAATGATCTTTTCACCCCTGAGCAGACATTTTCTACAGAGACATGCAGTTAGTTCTGTCCAATTCTTTTTGTTTTGTCTTTTTATTGATATTGACCAGCAGACATTACAGTGCAATACAACAATGTGAAAAGGCACATGCAGAGTGTCAACATTGAAACATTTGAGCCCCCCCTCAACCCTAATGTTATTAGTGAAGACAGGATTTTTTGACAATTTGGAGCCCACCTTAGGGAGCTGAGAGCAAATTACAGAGTACAGCAAGCTCTGGAACAATGACACTTCTGTGTGACCCCATGGTTGACACTTGACAGACAGTTCCTAATTGACCCAGAAGAGGAGCTTGGAAATGTTACAAGCTCAGTAGCTATCGTTAAAAAAATTCAAGCACTAAGCCACCATTGATTTTGGGAGCTGGAAAACTAATCTTTTGAGATGTGCAGGTTTATTGTTCCAAATTAATGTATCGAACTCATGATTGAGATTGCAGAAAAAAAGATTTATTCAAACAAATCGGGAATTGTTGAAAAAGATGTCAGATTTTTTGTAAGATGACCATTTTTATCAGGTTGACACGTCCTGCAACATGTAGGGGAAACCAGAGTAGATCTGTTTTACATTTGCCTAGTTGTGGTCGAAAATTCTTAAACAAATTGGCTACTGTGAGTTCTCAACCTTACTATGTAAAGTGCCTTGAAATAATGTGTGTAATGATTTGGCACTATAGAAATAAAGTTGAATTCAATTCAATTCAAATTATATGGTATAAAAAACAAATAGCCCCACTCAACTAAAACAAAGGCATCTCCTCATTGAGTGACAATATTATTTTTGCAGAAGTTTGATGAAGGGGACTAAAGACTGTTGAGACCTGGTGTTGGAAAAAACGATTGTCTCCCTAATGTAAAGCCGGTTTGATCTGCAGAGATTGTGGTTGGCATGACCTGTCGGAGGGGCACAGACAGCATTTTGGACAATATTTTAAAATCAACATTTAAAAGGGATATTGGCCTGTAGTTACCAGAGTTCCAGATCTTTAACTTTCTTAAAGAGAGAGATAGAAGCCATAGAAAGTGACAGTGATGGCTTGAGTTAATGGAGTTCATCTGCAACAACCCAAAACATAATCCAGTGGTGATCATGTTTCCATTACGCATCACAGCATCCCAGCTCAAAACTTTGTGGTTAATCTAATATTTTTCAGGGTCTCAAATCCCTCCATTGACAGTGAAATGCCCCTTTAAATTGCAAAATCATGAACAAAGGATTTAGCGTGAATAATTAACTAACAAACCATACATTCATTCATTATAAGACAGCATGAACACCCACCAACAACACTCTCTGTGGTGAGGTGTAATGGTGAGAGTGCTTACAGGCTCAGTGTCATAATATGGTAAACACAGCAGTCAACAGATCAGGTTTTAAGTGTTGCCCAGTGCCCACTTACCACAAATGCTGGTAGAGAGAAGAAGAAAGAATATCGTCTTCAACATTACGCCTTCACATGAAGTAGAAGGGCCCTGCACGGACAGCCACTATATAGTCTCTAGTCTCTAAAATAATTGTTTCTTACCTCAGTATTTAGTTGTGAAAATAAGCCTGGCAGGAAACAGCAGGGCTTGCTTGAGCCAGAGGTTGTAAAGGTTGGTAAGTACCTCTCAGTATCTGTTGCGCTGATCCAGTATCTCACGAGCGTAGTCCTCATAGATGACAATGAGGGAGCCTTGGTACTGTAGTTTGCCTGTCCTGGCTCTGGCCTTACGCATGATCCTCTCATTCTGTTGATAAGAGTGTATCCAATTTATTTTATCATGTATTCATTGTCATGGACAGGGAGCAACAGTGAAACGATTTGTAGTTCTGATCCGAACACTTGGAACCTACAACTCCATCCTGCTGGTGTCCTGGCTTCCTGTTCTGGTAGGATATCATCCACACTTCACAGTTCTCACACTTAAAGGGGCAGTAAGCGATTTTGAAGAAAGATGTTTGTTGTTGATTTTTTGACCGCACTAGTCAGACTCAAACCCGCAGCCTCGAGGATGGGAGAAAAATGTACTTACCTAAAGGCCAAAACCCCTGAGTCGTAGCATCTGTCGCTAGTATGTCTCTTAAGGTGTCAGGGAGTGATGTTTACAAACTGCGCACACAGTGATGTGTGGTAAGGTCGGCACCACTTGTTTTGTTTTCAATATACAAAGCCAGGGCTGTGCAGAATAAACTGATTTTATTTGGCTCACATAGAACCGACAGTTAGCGGACTCTGAGGAAATATTGGCTGAATTTTACACAAAGGGTTTTGAATTAAAATGCTTACTGCCCCTTAAACTTCTTTTCACAGTAGTCTCTTTCAGTGGCATTAACTGTTTTCTAGTCTGAAGGGCATGTTACAAACCCTGAACCTAAACCTGAATACATTAGGCACATTTTTGTTTGTGTCATATTGTAACACAGTGTGTTTGGTCCTTTGAATTACTTGATAATTGTGTAGTGTATTGTAAGTCATTGTTAAAAGTTTGATGTGATATGATATTAGTGTCAAAGCCTTTAACAGTATGAGTAGCTTTAATAATATATATGCAAGATCAGACACCTGCTCAATTTCCATGACACAGAGAAAGTCAAACATGCTTTTATATCTTCACGCCAGGAATACTGCTACTCTTTTCTTTACTGCTTACATTTACTACTTTAAGTGGTGAATTCAACAATTCAACAATTTTCTCAATTGCATTTTTTTGGTTTTGGCATCACTGCACTGGTTGCTACCATGGTGTATTAGGGCCATTGTAGGGAAAAAAATATACATACGGGGACGGACGGGGGGTGGTAATATTCCGAGAAAAAAACACAGAATTTCTGACATTCAAGGCGTAAATTTACCAGAACACAAATTCGGATATTCTCTGAGATTAAAGTGGTAAATTTACTTGAAAAAAGTAGCAAATCTATGAGAAAAAACTCACAAATCTACGAGATTGAAGTCGCAAATCTACGAGCAAAAAAATAGTGTTTTGTTTATCAAGGAACTACATCGCTTTTTTATGTAGAAAAGCGATATTTCAATCTGCTCTGTCTACATGCAGTCTCTCATTCACCTCCGCTGTCATACACAAACACAGTGCCCTACTCTGCAAATAATGAATTGTTACAAGCAAGTTAAAACGAAAGCTGTCTGTAAATAGTCTGAATGTTTTTCTTAGTTTGCCACAAATCTTGGAATTTGGCCAAGTCTTGTAAATGTAGCTGCTGGAAACAAATCAGCCCCCATCTCTACCAAAGGTAAATACACATGGCAAATTATTATGCAATGACGTCATCGGACCTTGGATGCGTTCTTCGTTCTTTATAAACTTCACTCAATATTTTGATGTCAGGAATATGCATATTCAGTGAAAAAAGCCCCTCCCACCACCAACTCTTGGTCACTAAACAATAGGACATATATTTTATAGATTGCAGATTAGTTGTATAAAACAATGAAGCGATTAAAGCACCATTTTTCCAACTTTTTTCTGTTAAATTTGTGACTTTTTTCTCTCGAAATATTACTCCTTGGCTCCGTATTTTTATTTTTTTCCTACAATGGCCCTAATACGCCGTCGTAGGTTGCCTGTTTGGAAAACATTTTAAAATTTAGTTACTTACAAGTCCATCCATGGCTTGGACCCAGAATGTGTTCGAAACTGATCCAAAACTCATAATAGTCCCATAGACCAAACTGAAAACCAATGGTGACCGTGCTTTTTCTGTTATGGTACCTCATCTCTGCCTGTGCCTTTGGACTCCACTACAGCTTTTAAGTCCCCACAGAGTACTCTCCCTCACAAGATGGCCGACACTTAACAATGTCTTGTCTCTATTATTAGATATAACTATTACTACACACTACTATTCTATGGTGTTTTTATTTAATTGTATCTATCCTATTTAGTTGTACGGTTCCTATATATCGAAATAATTTTTTGTTTGTTTTTTTGGGCTTTTATATAATGTTATGAAAGATATAGCACAAATTCACTTCAAGAGATTATTTTTTATAACTGCATTATACCTAGCTAATTCCTTTATTTAAATTTCACCTGCCTTAATGAGCATATTTTCAAAATCAAATTCAAATACAAATAAAATGTATTGCCACATTTTAGACATTATTTTGTTATCTACACTTTGTTTTAAATTATTTTATTTTATTAATAACAATATTATATATGTACATGGGCTCAGTGCTGTTTGATATACACCGATCAGCCATTACGTTATGATCACCTGCCTAATATTGTGCAAGTTCCCCTTTTGCAGCCAAAACAGGTCTGGCCCACGAGGCATGGACTCCTCAAGACCTCTGAAGGTGTGTTGACGTCTTTAAGTTCTGTAAGGTACGAGGTGGGGCCTCCAAGGATTGGACTTATTTGTCCAGTACATCCCACAGATGCTCAATTGGATTGAGAGCTTTTGAATTTGCCTATGACAGTGTCGCCACCTCAAGGTTTGTCCCATCAAGACCTGCAGTTTTTTAGATGCTCTAACCCATTCATCTAGCCATTCCAATTTCCAACACATCAACTTTGGGAAGTAATTAATCACTTGCAGACTTATATATTCTACCCGCTGACAGGTGCCATTGTACTGAGATTCTCAATATTATTCCCTTCACTTGTCAGTGGTCATAAGGTTATGGCTGATCGGTGCATATGCTGTCATGTTTCAAAATAGGTATGCCCTACAAGCGATTGGATGTCTGAATTACATTTCTTAGTTATATGAATCAAATTTATTGCTATTATAATGAGGTTTTAGGGTTTAAATAAAGTGATTCAGTTAAATGGAAATGTTTAAATAGACTCAGTGTTGTGGATTAATTCCAGTTGGTCTACAGAGGTTTAGACTAGAGCCCAACTGATATATCTGCCAACCGATATATGGAGGAAATATGATGTCTGTAACTTGGGAGTGTGGACTGTTGGTAATCAGTTTCTGACAAACAGCTGATCTACTTAGGCTGGTAGCACCAACTAGTCATTACTAAGACTGGTCTAAACTGCTGAAACTGTCTTTGTTAAGACCAGTATTAATTGATTAATGAACTATTATTAAATCTAATTTGCCCTGCCACATACGCTATCTCTCGCATAAAGCCGACACTTGGCGTACCCACACACACACACAACGAACATCACCAACTGCACCGTTTGTTGTGTGTAGGTGTGTGCTGATACAGAAATGGAGCAGAAGAGATCATAGACACACAAACAGAATATGTTTAGTGTTAATAAGGCATGTTTTATGAATGTCTTACCCTGGTAGCTTCAAAAATTATTATTAAAAAACTTTTTGACCTCTTGCCAATCATTATGGGAAACAAGGGGGCACACAACGAGAGGGAGCACCACAAGCAGCAATCAGCTGTTTTTAAATCCCTCCCCCGCTCCGTTGGAGAACCAGAGAGAAAGAGAGAGACAAGTTTTGCTCAGCACATCAAGTACCCTACTACTTCACTACTTTACCTACCTTTACTGGCTTAAATTTTGACTTTATGCCTGCCCCCCACCAGTCTTACTGCTTAGAATCCTTAAGCCTAGTTGGTGCAACAGGCTTAACTCTGCGGCTGGACTTAGAACGACAAGTTATGACTGACTTATGACTGTGGTAATGCTATAAATCAGAAGAGAATGAGAATGGACGAACGGTTGGACCTCACAGGAAGGAGATAATAATGCAACCTCGTGTTAGGGAGGTGTATCTAATTAAGCAGCCACTGAGGTATATCCACAAATGTTAGTATGACTGTCCTCATTGTGTTTGAGAGTTGCACAGAGTATATTTGATCACTAATCTCTGATTGATAACTCCCTCCAGGCTCTGCTCCAGCTGCCTTATCTGGACACTCTATATGGTTACAGTCTAAAGCTGCTTCGTTATGCTGACACCACGACACTGGCCAGTCTGGTGAGGGCTGACTGGACCTTCTACTCATCCCACCCTGCTCTATTTCTGTCCACCTACCTGGCCCATGGCCTACTAGTTGACTTATTTGAGAAGAAACGCCGCTGTGGTATCAGGAGCCGAGAGGAGAGCACCACAAACCTGGAGTGGCTGGCCAGTCTGTGGGACTCGTATACTTCTTATCTGCTCCACCCTATTGCATCACTGCAGCAGGTCCCAACGGACCACTCAGACTGGGAGGATGATCCTAACTTTTTGTTTGAGCGTTTGGCTTTCCCTGATCTTTGGCTTCACCCATTAGTGAATGTGGACTACATTAAAACCCTGCCAACGTGGAGGTTCAGAGCTGTGGGTCAGCAGCATGGGGGCAGCTCTGGTGTACAGCCGCATGAAGAGACAGAAAGTTATGTTTCAGACACAGATAATTTTCCTCATACAGGTCCCAGCACACCTCAAAACGAGAGTGAAAGGCATAAGAGGTCACTGTCCAGTAAGAATAGCAGCACCCAGTTGTGTCTGTACAGCAATATGGAGCCTAGCAGCAACCATCTGTGTGTGTGTGACAGGGCAGTAGATAACAGCCACCTCACACCTCCAGCTGTCTCTAACCAGCAGCACTGTGACTGGTTAGTGTGGCCCTGTGATATGCTGCAGTGCTCAGAATGTGTGGTGTGTCTGGAGAACTTTGTCAGTGAGGAGCTGCTGATGGGTCTGCCCTGTGGCCATGCCTTCCACCAGCAGTGCATTGTGGTTTGGCTGGCAGCGGGCCGACACTGCTGTCCAGTGTGTCGCTGGCCCAGCTACAAGAAGAAACAGCAGAGAGGTGCAAAGATCAACTCTGCTGAAAACACTCTGCAGGACTGATGGATAGGTCTGACTTAGCCCTGCCCATCTCCATTGCCTCTCTACTCACTGCCCACAGGCAGTCATCATCACAGCTAGCTTGTAGTAAAAGTCGGGACAGGGGAGGCGAGAAGGAAGTGTGAGTTGAATTGAAGAGGGGTGCTGTTGTCATTAACTAACAATCATCTTGTTTCCATTCCTGTTGAAGGCAATGGTCTGGCCCTCATGACAGACAGATGGAAGCCTACAAAATTCACCATGGTCCCTGTATAGAGAGGCTTCAGATTCACACGCTAATCACAGTTCACAAACTTTGCACTGCAATAAAAACATATTTCCTTGTTGTTTGTTTGCAGGACTGTGAGGATATTAGATTACATTCTAACCAGGTACCACCAGAGTGACTACAGGCAAGACAAGAAGCTACTTATCAAGCAAATTGCCTTAAAACACACACGTCTGTCCTAGACCAATGACATACTTCTTAAAAAAAAAAAAGATTAAACTTTTATATGATGTATGTCCATGATATCAGTACAACAAAAGAAAGAAAGTCCTCCTCTGCCTTGTCCCCACCAACCACTCCTTAGAATCTTTAATATGTATTTGGATTATTCAGAACATTTCCTGCCCCACCACTGTCATCAGTTTCTACTTTAATTCGGCCCTATGACGTTTCATAGTGTCTCTAGTACTTTTGAATTGCAGCACTTAAACTGTGAGTCATCTCCCCAGGAGACAAGCAAATGTGCTTTTTAGGATTCTTGTTGTTAGTTAATGGTTTCCTGCATCACAGTCCCCCTGGTTGTAACCGACTAGTTTAATGTGCATTAAACCACAGAGGGACAGGCTTTAAACAGGTTGCTCATACAAGAAGATGATATTCCCGATCTGATTCTATCAAATTGGCTC
Source organism: Scophthalmus maximus (assembly GCF_022379125.1). Classification (NCBI taxonomy): domain Eukaryota; kingdom Metazoa; phylum Chordata; class Actinopteri; order Pleuronectiformes; family Scophthalmidae; genus Scophthalmus; species Scophthalmus maximus. Next base: position 2,691,846 of record NC_061523.1, on the reverse strand, counting down.
TGGGTCAACCCTTATTAACAGAACCAGTAGAGACTCATTGGCATTACCTGCCCCTGCCTGTTGGTTAAAATGTTCTGTCAAAGAGAGGCAGGAAAGTATGACACGTAACACTGTTGTGGTATACTGTTTGACCTTGTGCTCACTCAAGACAAGACAACTGCAGAGTTTGCACTTTTCCACCTGTACGTGTTGATGTCTACATGCACTAACCACAACACTAAATCTTGTCAACACCCATGTGTTAGAGAAAGGGGTTTGCCATATGCTTATGTATCAGCAATGCTTCAGGTATACACACGTTTTTGACACAAATGAGTGGTAGAGTATGTGACTGTGCTGTCAAGCTAGAAAACTAACCACAGTTAAAGCTACTCCCACCAGGGGTCACAGACAATTATCACCAGTTCAGCAGTTCCCCTCGGCTTCTCAGAGCACTCTAGCATTTTTTTGGCATTTTCTCTCACCAACATCATTTACTGCTTCAAACAGCAGACAGACGGTAAAAGCGAGCATCTGGTGAACATTGGGGAGCATTTAACAGCTGAAGAGCCCGATATTTTCCTCGGGAGGTGGTAGAGACTAAACACAGAGCTAAAAGAGAGGGAACACTGGACTTGGAATTATCACAAGATGCATGTGTTCGTGGCTGCCTTACCATTGCTTTACCAAGAAGGGACATGAAACAACCGCATATGAATTTTACATGGTGGGTGTCATCAATCTGTCTTTATATAAACCCATTTCATTAGCAGTGAAGCTTATGCTGAGGAACAAAAAGGTTTGAGGGGAATAAACAAAGTGCACGCATGGTTTTTATTTTTTTCCTCATGAATCTCAATGTTGTCTTGACTCAATAAAAAGGGAGTAAATAACTTCCATTGAGCTGTGACTTGCTGACATCAGGATGTGCGGCTCTCACTTCCATCTGCTGCTGACATATCCAAATATGTTTTCTCAAATAATAATAATGTTGAAGGGATATTTTCACATTTTGAATTGGATGTTTGTTTGGAACCATATTTTTTTTTAGCCTTGAGTTACTGTACAGTATGAATGACTTGCTGATAATAGAATATGACTGGGTAGTATTGTTGCTGCTACCCTCTGGCAAACAGATTTTAGCAAACTAGGGAAGCATATCTTCTGACTTGCATATCTATTGCCTGACCTTTAGGTTACAGTTTAACTCTTAAAACACATTCTTTGCTAATGATGACTCATTATGAATACAACTCGAAGTGGCTGCTAGCAGACTGTCACTTTACCCTGCAGTTTCAAAAAATCCTGATCTCAAATGTCCAAAACTATCAACCTTAAGTGCATAGACTCATCCCGCTCATTCCTGCTGTAGGTGAATGGCAAGAAAAGAAACATGCTGTTAAAGTCTACAAAATAAAAGTGTTTTAGAACTTTGTGGTGTCAGTGTGTTGTCATCCTCCTGGGTGATCAGGGTCTGTACAGAAGAGAAGGTTGGACTGATCAGAGCACGACGAAGCAGGCCGCAGCTTCCACTGAAGTGTGATTATTTTAGCAGTGTTAATGTTTGTAACTGAAAACAGTTACAGTTGGTGATTTAGACATTTCTGATGCATTGAATTTGATGTATTTTGGGCCAAAAAATTAATCAATACATAGGCTACAAAGCTTTGAAACATCATTAAGACCTTTCACGGTGTAGATAGTTTGTGGTGGGTTCCTTTAACCAAATAGAGACCAGATTCAGAAACTGCAAGTAAAGAAGTAATGAAAGAGGTGAATCTTTTTTTTTGGAAACATATTCTTTTATGTTTGTTTTCAGAATCATCTTTTGATTAGGGGTATGTATGGAACGTTTTAGTTATGTTACAGCTATTATTTAAGCTGGAAAGGCCTCACTGGGAAGAAAAAAATATTAGAGGGTTTTGGCCAAGATAGATGATGAACACAAAGCAAAAAACCAAAGCTTTCAAAACACATTACGCAGACCTGCAGTGCACAAGATCAAATATTAAAAAGAATAATCAGGATTCTCTAAGTAAATAAAATCAAAAGAACAAAATAAGCAGGGGTGGAAGTGACCATTATATTTACTGTTGTTACTGTAATGAATATATGTCTTCTTTTTTGTACTGAGTTTTTTTTTTAAATCACTTATTTAACTTCAGTACATTTATTTCAATTATTGTACTATGCTACATTTTAAGTCACAGTCATTAAAAAAGACAAAGACACAATGAAATCCTGAAAAACGTGGGAATTCCACGAAAGAAACCACCTCGAGTCTGCAGCTGCGGGAGGACAGAGCACCACATCCGAAAGAAGACCTTGCCTTCAGCTGACACTCTTTGGATCTACTTATCTTTTCTGCTCTGGTTGACTGTGCTTTTCTCATTCAGGAAGTCAGAGTCTGTGTAGCTGTGCTATTGAAAAACATAGGAGGGCTGGAACATACCCTGGACGTATACTGTATATACCCAAGTCTATCAACGCTCACTTTTAAAAATTGTAATGTCATTTCATAATGACCTCATTTACACCTTGTGATGACTTATGATTGGTAGATCTAAATAAGCTACAGGTTGTGTCTCTAATGTTATTGGTTGCAAAAGTTTTATTGTATTAATTAAATTTAAATACATTTTATTTGTATAGTTCCCAAAAAGAACAAGCACTTGGTGACCTACCCTTGCGTATCCAGACTAATAGTCAAATGCGTATTAGTCTGGGACTTCTCAGTTCATTTTGAATTTCCAAGAGACTTACCATTACCAATGGACGCAGACCAGGGGTGCAGTCGAGTGTACTTCCTATCTACTATTCCTTGATCTCAGTGGAAAACGTTGTGTGGTCAAGAAAAGGTGTAAAGGAGGACTGATAGGACTTAGGAAAAGCTGACAGCAGTGCTCAGAGAAACCACTCGACTTTTACTAAACTACATCATCATGCGACGGCGGATGTTATTCACGTACATCTACTGTGGTGAAACTACAAATTTCTGAAGATGGACTACAAAATGCAGCTGCTCCATCAGCATGTTTCAGTGTGTATTACCGTGGTATCAGATGGAAATGATTCATATGTAACAGTAACTTATATGATTACGTGCGTCATTGTTCTGGGTCATATTCATACACCTTCTTCTACTACTTTGCCCTCTATGCTGCCCCTACATGACAGTGCCCTAAAGGGTGCCTTTCCAGTAGAGAAAATGGGATGCAGTGCTGTATATGGTACTCCTACAGGTGAGAAAACATAATGAAGCGCCCAAATCTCTACGATTCAATTTTTGCATATTGGTGGGGCCCAGTGTCGTGCAGTAGGTGCCCTTTTTATTTTTTCGCTCCTGCCCCTCAAACAGCCTGAGTCCACTACTATTTCCAAATATAATGTAAAGAAACATAAATGAAATAGCCAACAGTACTATGAGCTCTGCAAGATACGATGGAGCTTGGTCATTAAGGGCTTTGTATGTAAGCATCAGGTTTTTTTCTATTCTGGATTTTAATGGGGAGTCAATGCAATGCGTAGCTTGCGGCTGCCGGCGGGCTCGGCCGGCCGGGATGTCCTTAACATTCTATCGCCCAGCCCCTTGTGCTCTGTGTGTAATTATGGAGAACGCGTTTGCTGTGCCTCCCGGGTCTCTTCGTCGTGTATGTGCCTTGTTACGTGCGACTGTTGTCATGGCAGCGCAACGCCGTAGTTGCGCAGCAGACCCAGGGAGGAGCGGGGAGGAGCGAGGCGGAGCGAGGCAGAACACGAAGGGAGGGGGGCGAAGAGTGAGCAGGAAAGCGCTGGAATCGACGATAGTCTCACAGGGCTTTTTATACAGAAAGAGGAGGGTGCTGTGTGGCTTGATCCTTGAGGTGTTTTGACATGGAATGGCAAAGACATGTAGAGACACACCTGAAAACCAATGTAACTTGTGTAAAAGGGGGCATAATATGGGCCCTTTAACTGCAACCTCACAGCATTGCAAAATACACATTTTAAATCATGATAAGTCCTGTGCAAATAACATACCTGTTCAGTGTTTTAGAGAGGAGAAACACAGCGTTGGTCATATGCCCTCAACACACGCCTAACAACATAAAGAGAATATACATATACTTATATGGGCGCAGTGCAGGACACAAAATGGCGAATGCCAACGCAGATACATGTGAAAACATGGCATGAAAACATGGCATGTAAGCTAGCTCACTAAAACACTCAGAACTGAATAATAAACAAAAATACACGGAAAAGAAGGAAGCAGTCCAACTGCTGAAAATCTATACTGACCACAATCAGCCTGTCTAATCACTTAAATACACATTAAACATCGTATTTTATACATTGCCACGCGCTACACAAAGTACCTACCGCTCTCGGCCAGATCCAACATAGTCTGACGAGAGCCGGGAAAACGAACCGTACGACCAGCAGAGGGCGCATTACCCATGCAAAATACATACGCAGTCCCTTCTTCATCTTCTTTAGTTAGGCAGACTAGACGCATCAACGGCGTATTGCTGCCCTCCACTGGTTGTATTTCGCATATGACATTCAACAGTTATCTATATATTCTTATATTGTCCAGTACTATGTAGGTACTACAACAGTTTCTTTGTCTTTGTCCAGCTTTCCAGATTGAGTAGCGTGTGAAGATTAAACACAGTTTCTCCTGTTGCTCCCAGCTCCCTGAACAGTTTCCTCCTTTGACCGTCATACTTCTTGCACTGGAGTAGTAGATGCTTCACAATTTCCTTGTCCCCACACTCACACTTTCCATCAGGATGTTTTCCAATCAGAGCCAGCCCACTCCTCAGGCCACAGTGCCCAAGCCTCAACCTGGATAATATTACTGAATCTTTCCTTTTGCAACTAAATGTGCATTTTTCTTTTCCTACTGTTCTCTGTATTGAAAAATATGCCCTCCCCTTCCTTTCCCATGCATTTTGCCACATTTCTTTTACTGATCTATTTATTATTTCTGCATAATCCGGTAACCGATACTGCAAGTTAACCTGCACCGCTTTCTTTGCCACCTCATCTGCCTCCTCATTCCCCTCCACCCCCATGTGTGCCGGCACACAGCGAAACTTCACCTCATACCCTGCCTTGTGAAGTCTGTACAACACCTGTAATATTTCTGCAATCAAGTCAAGGCCTGGACTTGGATTTAGATTATTTAATCGAATGTAATGTTGCTGCTGAATCACTGCATATGATTGAATACCCCTGTTTGTTTTCCTCAACCCACCTTAATGCCCATAGAACTGCCATTATCTCTGCTGTGAATACTGACATGTGATCTGGAATCCAAAAAGCCACGTTCCCACTCTCTTGATCCTTTGACCCATCAATATATATTTGTAAGTGGCCTCCCCATTTTAGGCACTGCCGGACTTTTACCTCCTTCACTACAGCCTCTGACATTTTCCTTTTGTTGGTATTCAGAAAATAAAGGTAAACATTGGGATCTGGGATCAACCATGATGGTACAGCTGTGCGTCATACCGGTGGACATACATTAATATGCATAATGCCGATTTCCCCCGCCATTACTTTGAGTTTTTCTGCAAAGTTTGTTTTAGCTTTTCTTGCTGTTCCCAAAAACTCCCAGTGTTGACTCAACTGTTTTTTTGTTGGTAGTGTATCATTCCATCCCTTTAGTTTCATTAAGTACTTCAACCCAAGTTTGTGTCTTCTAATTTCTAAGGGCATCTCCCCCATTTCTATTAGCAGCGTTGGTATTGGGGTTGTACGGAAGGCCCCACTGCACACTCTTAGGGCTTTTGCTTGGACATCGTCTAACTCACCGATCACTGAAGGGGCTGCTGATCCTTAGATCATGCATCCATAATCAATATCGGATCTTATCATTGCTCTGTAAATCATCATCATTGTTTCTCTGTCAGCCTCCCTGTCAGATCCTGCCAAACACCTCAGAATATTAATAATTTTCTCACACTTCAAAGAAACCTTCTCAATGTTTTTTTCCCTGTCATTATTATTTAATCTAACCATACTCCAAGAATTTTTTGACTTTTTCAAGGGTCTTACTATACATCATCAGCTGCTGAGTTGGCATTTTGTTTCCAAACACCATGTATTTCGTTTTATCTATAGAAATTTTAAAACCCAACCATTTGCCCACTCAGTAACAATCTCCAACGCTCCTTGGACTTGGCAAAAAATGTATGGGAGGTTCCTCCATCTCTTCCAGATGGCCCCATCAAATGCAAATAATGAAAAACTAAAATCTTTTCCCACTCTATTAAACATACCACTGACCAATATATTAAAAAGAACTGGGCTGATCACACTTCCTTGAGGGGTTACATTCTCCACCTCAAGCTCCTCTGACAGTTCACTTCCAATCCTCACCTGTATGGACCTGTTACATAGAAAGTTCTTGATCCAGTTTGGCATTCTTCCTCTGATTCCTGAATCGTACAGTGCAATTAGCAGCCCCTCCTTCCAAAGCATGTCATAGGCTTTTTCAATGTCCAGAAACACTGCTACAACTGCTTCCTTATTAGCAATGGCTTTCTTTCAATTCAATTTTTCAATTCAATTTTATTTGTATAGCGCCATATCACAACATACATTGTCTCGAAGCACTTTACATAGTGAGGTCAATATTACAATATTACAAGGAAAACCCAACAAATCCCAAAATGAGCAAAGCACTTGGCGACGGTGGAGAGAAAAAACTCCCTTTTAACAGGAAGAAATCTCTGACAGAACCAGACTCAGTTGTGGGCGGTCATCTGTCTCGACCGGTTGGGGTGAGGAGAGAAATGGGGAAGAGAGGAGAAATGGGCAGAAAGAGGGTGGGAGGAGAGACAGTAGGAGAGAAGAGAGAGAGAGAGAGAGAGGACAGTTGTACAACCGTCGCTTTAATCTCTATCAGACTGATACTTATTATTAAAAAATACAATTATGTTGTTATTATTAGTGATGATATTGATATTAATAATAATTATTATAATAATAACAATAATAATGACGGGTTTGGGTCCTGCAGCTCTGGGGTCAGAGATACACTAGGAGAGATGGAAAACACAAACAGGGTTAGTGACATGTACTGTAAACATATCGGGGGATAGGGGGGTTGTATAACAGTTGCTTTAATTTCTACCAGACTGATACTTATAATTAGTGAAAAATGACACTTACAATGATGTTATTAATAATAATAATAATAGTAATAATAATAAGCTGCAGCTCTGGGGTCAGATCTACTAGGAGAGAGAGAAAACAGAGTTAGTGACATGTAATGTAGATACATGGGGGCAGAGAGAGAGAGAGATCGAAAAAAGTGGGAGAAGGAGAGAGAGATAAAGAGAGGTTTTTTTGATTTTTAAAAAAAAAAATTATTAAGATTTACCAGAGAACATCACGGTCCTCTACAAATGAAATTAAAAAAACACACAACACCAACAACACAAAACAAAAAAAATAACTGAAAAAACAGAATAAATCAGGTCATAAAAACAGAGTGAATGATGAGCTCTCCCTCCTTCACTGAACACACAGCCGTGGTGAAACACCATTGGTTTAAAAACTCCTGTATGTCGTTCATCAGAGAGTGGAATCTGAAATCCACTCTCACTCTGGCTCTTACCAGAGACACGTACATTTTTGTCAGCTCGTGTCCGGACACATTCTCTATCTTGTTTTTCCTGCTTTTATAAATCGACAGTTTGGCCTGATCAACAACAAAATTCTGCAACTGCCACTTCATTGCATCTTGTTTGCTGTAGCCAGCACCAAAAATAAAAACAGTCTCCGTAAAAACTTCCCCATAGTCGAAAAACACCGTTTTTAAAATGTTAAAAAGAGGTTTCAGTCTGTGACAGTCCAGATAACAGTGAATGATGGTCTGTGTGGACAGAATGGACATGTGGAGGACACGGCGGGATTTATCTTTGACAGAAAGAGATTCACTGCCAGAGCCCCGTGGAGGATCCTCCACTGCAGATCTCCAGACCTCTTGTTCATTGGAGGCATGTACAAGAGTCTCCACACCGGCTTGCTGTCTCGTGGTAGTCTTTCCTTCCACAACATGTCCTTCCTCTCACCCAGCGTCTTCCTGTGAGTGGCCAGAACACAGTTTCTGTACAAACCTTTTTTTGTGAGTCAGCATGATGTATTAAAAACCAATGTCCGGAAAAGGGTCTCCCGAGTTGGGGGCTCCGGTTCCATTAAAATAGTCCCGCAGCATCTCCTTCTCCTCATTGTCCAGTCTGTTGTTCCACTCGTTCAGTATGGTCCTGGTGTGGCGGGCCGACCGCAGGCCCAGCAGGGAGGCTACTGCCTCTATGTTCGGAAGAAGGAGAGAACGGGAGAGGGAGAAAGATGCTCATGATATAAGTTCCCCCAGCAGTCTATGCCTATAACAGCATAATAAAGAATGTAACAAATGCATGGACTAGTTTTTCAGCATCCTTTTGAGATAGGATGTTTCTAATGTTCTTGATATTGCGCAGGTGAAAGAAGGCTGTCCTAGAGACTTTTTTAATGTGTGAGTCAAAGGACATGTCGTGGTCAAAGGTAACTCCAAGGTTTCTCACAATAGAGCTGGAGGCCAAGGTAATGCCATCCAAGGTAACTTTATGATCAGATAAGGTTTCTCTGAGGTGTTTAGGGCCGAGTATAATGACCTCAGTTTTTTCTGAATTTAGAAGTAAAGTCATCCAGGCCTTTACTACTACTAGTACTATGATGTTTTCTAAACCCTGACTGAAAGTCTTCAAGCTATTCCTGTGTAAATAGTCACATAACTGGTTAGCAACAGTTTTTTCAAGGATTTTAGAGATAAAGGGGAGGTTTGATATGGGTCTATAGTTAGCTAAGATGTCTGGGTCTAGAGTCGGTTTTTTGAGCAGAGGTTTAACTACTGCCACCTTAAAGGCCTTTGGCCTGTTAATATAGATAAATTTATCTGATCTAATATGGAATTATTAATCAAAGGTAATACATCCTTGAATAGCCTTGATGGAATAGGATCTAAAAGACAGGTTGATGGCTTGGATGAAGTGACAAGTGAAGTCAGCTCAGCCAGATCTATAGGGGAGAAGCATTCTAAATATAAATAAGGCAATACTATTGGTTCAGAAGCTACTGTACTGGACAGTGTGTCTGTGCTATTAGTGGGAAGAAGCTGGTAAATTTTTTCTCTGATGGTAATAACCTTATTAGTAAAGAAGCTCATGAAATCATTGCTACTTAGAGTTGGAGGAATAGACTGTTCAGTAGAGCTTTTACTCTCGGTCAGCCTGGCTACAGTGCTGAAGAGGAACCTGGGGTTGTTTTTATATTCCTCTATTAGAGAAGAATAATAATTGTAACGAAGGAACTTTTTCTTTGAATTTACTAACAGAGTTTTCTGATAGACACCTGCTGTAATAGAACTTTTCTCCAAATTCAGTAAAGTTAATAAGGGAGAATTCAAATGTACCTTAGTAGTGATTGGACAGAGGGTTTTGAGGAAATACTATTAGATTGTCAATGTCTATACCATATGTCAGAACGAGGTCGAGGGTGTGATTAAAACAGTGAGTGGGTTTGTTTACATGTTGAGTAAAACCAATTGAGTCTAGAAGGGAGAATTTATTAGAAACGTTAAGTGGTTGGTGGTGAACCGTGGGCTTCAGTTTAGGGGTTTGTCTCTTATTGCTGACAGTCAACCAGCCGCCCTGTCCTCCCGGCTGATCGGGAGCTGCTGGGGGAGCTGAAGGAGCTAAAGAAGCTACACTGGAGCGGCTCGCACCGGCTAGCGGGGACTAACAGTATCAGCTAACGACTTACTCTCCATGTTGCAGAGCCGCGCCTCCATCCTAGCAAACAAACTACACTTACTTCAAGTGTCACTATCGCTAAAGGAGGCAGATGAGTAATTAAACATGGAGCAAACAGAGCAGGAGACAGCAGGAGAGGAAGAAGACATTGTTAGCTGCTAAAGCTAACTAGCTAAGCTACGGTGCGGAGCGCAGATAAGAGCGTGTCAACCGCTGTGAGTTAGCGAGCGAGTCGCTAAAAGAGGAAGAGATCTGTGCGTGTTTAGACTAAACAAGGGAGAGTGGAGCGGATAGTTGTCTCAATAGTTAGAGGAAACCGCAGTGTTAAAGAAAGACGAGGAGGAGCGGTGGATAATCACAGTTCACAGAAGAAACAACTGGAAGTGACACAATACGTTACCGCATGAGTCCCCGCGAGAACTTAGCCCTTTTTATGTCTATGTCTAAATTTAAAACAGAATCCAATGTTGACCGTCCTTGCCTAAATCCACTTTGATGTGCCACAAAATACCCACTTTTCTCCAGTTTATCCACAAGTCTATCTGGAATCATCCGCTGCATAATTTTACATAATACAGAAGTCAAAGCAATTGGTCTTTATGAACTAGGGTTATGTGGTTGCTTTCCTGGTTTCACAATTGGTATGATCACTGCATGTTTCCATTCTCTTGGAAGACATCCACTCTCCCTCATATTATTAATCAAGGCCAGCATTTCTTCCCTCATCAGTTCTCCAGAATGTTTGAATAATTGATACGCCAGTCCATCCCTACCTGGAGAGGTATCTTACCCCTGATTTATAGCTTCTTTTTTTAACTCTTCTAACAAGAAAAACACATTAATTGCATCAGAATTGTCAGTGTTAATTTGGATTTTATTCAGTTGTTTTCCTAATATTTCACTTCTCCTTCTCCTGTTGACTTCACTTACATTACTGGTGCTATGTATTGATTTATATTTGTCTGTACTGTATTCCATTCCTTATAAATGTTGCACACCCCCCTCCTGATGTGTTCTCTCTATCTTTCCTTTCACATTTATACCCAGGTATTATAAAATCTATTCTCGGTTTTAACCAGGTTTCCTCAATGCAAATTATTTCTGGCTTTTCTTCTAGTTTACCTAAAAAGTGTTTAAATTCTTGCCCATTCGCGATTAGACTCCTAACATTCCATTGCATTATGTAAAACATAATACAAAGGACACTAATCACCATCATACTCCCCATATCTACTTGCCATTTCTACTTGCTCATCATCATCCACCTCTAAGTTAAGACTTCCATTTGACCTTTGATCTGTACTATCCTGTGAGTAAGTAAATTCCCATATTTCCTCTGGATTAATTCATTTGAAGCCTAGCAGCCTTTCTGCAGCTGAGGCAATTTCTCTTTCAACATTTTCTGCTTTAACATAATTTTGACAGCCCCTGAACGAAGCTGGATGATCACCCCCACAGTTAACACATTTCATAGTTTCATTACACTCTTTTCCATCATGATCCTTGCTACATCGTCTGCACCTTCATTTTCCATTACACCCTGCTGCCACATGCCCATATTTCTGGCACTTAAAGCATCTCAGAGGGGGTCTTTCATACTATTTCACTGTGTAGCTCATATATCCCAGCATGACTCTCTTAGGTACCACATCATCTCTAAAGTTGAGGAGGACTGGGGTGGTTCCTCTTCCATTCTCACCTCTGCCCATGTGCTTTGCAGATGTGACATTGCCTCCCTTCAGACAGGTTATTATTTCTTGTTCAGATACTTTCAAGGACACATTGTACATGACTCCTTTGACCTCTGTATTTACCCGTGGCTTAAAAACCTCCACTCCTTTAGCCAGCACATTTTGGATTTTGAGCGCCTTAGCTTGTTGCATTGCTGATTTACATATGATAGACATCATTCCATTTTGCAAAATTGAGGCAATTTTTTAATTAATACATTTTTTTAGTTTGTTTGTCAATTTTGAGGGGACTGACAGCAGTAAATCCTGGATCATTAAAAATGGAACAGAAGTTGGAACAAATGGACAAAATTGTTGAGATAGAGATTTTCTCCCAGTGAAATGAAAAGTACATTCAAGTCTTACTAGATTAACTAAAGCTGTATTGTAATCACAGATTTCAAGAAATCAAGAAATTACAAAAACTGAGGCATGCAAGTTATCAGATATTAATTACATTTCTCTTTCCCAAAGAATAAACAGACAAACAGAATGTGGAGAACAGTCAATATAATAATTTACAACTTGTATGATTTTGTAAGTTGCACCATCAAGATTGTCGACTGTGAGTCCTTAACAGTTCCTAAATGGTTGCAGGTAACAGACGTGGGCATCTTCCCTTTTAAGTACCACTCGAATGAATGTGTTGTATGGGGTTCCTAAGGATGAAAAAAAAATCGTATTCAATTCACTCACGATGAAATATCTTTTATTCTGTTAAAAGCAACCCCCACACTTATCTTGTCTCATCACAAATTTATACAAACATTACAAATCCTTTTACTGATCATGAAACAAGAGGTTGTTACTATACTTAAGTAAAACATCACAAAGGAAGAATATTTAAGTTTCCTTCAACTTTAGTTTTTATTTGCAAACAGTTAAAATCAAAATAAGAAAAACCTTTGCAACAAGTTGTAAATTACTATATTGACTGTTCTCTACATTCTGTTTGTCTGTTTATTCTTTAGGAAAGAGAAATGTAATTAATAGTAATATCTGATAACTTGCATGCTTCAGTTTTTGTAATTCCTTGATAAGATATATACAGAAAAGGTAAAAAAACAGAAAATCTTTGATTACAAAAAAAATCTCTACCTCAACAATTTTGTCCATTTGTCCACGAGAGGTTTCCAGGCGAACAAGAATTTACCTCTGGGGAAAAGCAAATACATATGATTAATTTGAATAACTTGAAAGTACACCTTATGAGTCACCAAACATAAACCTAAATAATAATAACAATAAACTTAAAAACATTTTTATACATGCCCTTCTTTCTGGTGCAGAAATCATCTTCTCACTCTGCCACAAAACTAGACCCATCTCTAAGGTTTGTCGCTGTACACCCACGTCTGCATATAGAAGTGAACTGTAGATTTTCTAATTCCTTGTTTTAAAAATAAAGAAAAAGGAATAAACATAAATAATTACTAAGTCTACAAACCTTTGTCAATAAAACATTTACTCTATGCCACTAACAACAAGCATCACCTTTGACATCTGTCGAGTTACAGTTTATTTGGTTTAGCTTATTAAAATTAAAATATAGTGGTGCAAACTACCACACTTACAGAAAAATACAGGAAAAAAGACGCTGTAGTATAATTTCAGTAACAGATAAACAATTATGTAAAATGTTGTTGCATACCTACAGTGTTACTTACCACATGTAATGTTTGCTGGGACGACTTGTACCCTCAGTAGGCATGTGTCTACTAGGTCAACCCACCTGGAAGCTGAGGGAGACCTCCCGCCCATCTCCCCACAGCCAAGGCGTCACTCTTGGCCCAGGTCACTTTGGCCTCTGAGATCTTCTGAAAAACCTCAACAATGTGTCCTAAAAACCTATGATGTCGTCTGCATAGGCCGACACAGTAAAAGGTGTATTAAAACCAGGTAAAACCAGGCCATTGATAGATGAGCGGACATTGTGCAACATGGGTTCGATAGACAAAGCATATATTACATACCCGACATCGAACAGCCCTGCCTTATCCCCCTGGTCACTTTGAAAGGTTTACATAAACCCCCATTAATTTTCAGCACACTCTCAATGTTTTCATACATTACCTTTATCTTGGCGATGAAACCAGGGCTGAGGCCGAACCTTTCCAGCACTTTCCACAGGTACGGTGCTCAACCCGGTCAAAAGCCTTGTCCTGATCCAATGAAACTAGCCCCGTATCTAAACCCAATGAACCAGAGACGGTCAAAAGATCCCGGACTAAAGACACATTGTCAACAATGGACCTGCCGGGCACACAGTAGGTCTGGGTCCTGTGGATGACCCGGTCCATCACCTGTTTCAGCCGGGAGGACAGGACCTTGGACAGCAATTTGTAGTCCTAACACAGCAGAGAGACCGGCCTCCAGTTCTTTATGTCCATTAGGTCACCTTTCTTTGGGAGGAGAGTTAACACTGCCCTCCTGCAACTCTGCGGAAGCGAGCAGTCCCCAAAGCTTTCGGTGAATACATCCATAATGTCTGTTTTCATTTCCTCCCAGAAAGTCTTGAAGAACTCTGGGGGGAGACCATCGATGCCAGGGGCTTTCCTTCCTTGCATGCTATGTAGTGCTCTGAAAACCTTGTCTTCAGTCAGGGGCCACTCCAACTCCTGGTTGTCGTCCCCAGAAACTGTGGGCAGGCCCCTGCAGAACACATCGAAGCCTCGTCATCTGCCGTGTATCCCGTACTGAACAGGTCGGAGTAGAACTCCACGGCTCCCCCCCTTATCTGTGACGCCGTGGCAGAGCGTGGATCATTCTGCTCTGGCCATTCTTCTTTTCCAGGCTGAAGAAAAACTTTGTCGGCGAGTCCATTAGTGCAGCGCTCTGGAACCGGGACCGAATCAGAGCCCCCTGTGCTTTCAAACCCAGTGGGTTTGCCAAGACGGCTTTTCCCTTCCTGAGGTCGTCAACACACCCCCGATTCCCAGTATGGTCGTTTTCTAGATTTTGAATAGACTTGGTAATGTCCCGAGAAACATTGAGAGTGTACTGTTGACAAAGCTGCTTGATGTCAGTTTTACACCGGTCCCACTAAACTCTCCCTGTCTGTCCCTAAAACCTTTCCAAAAGAAAATGAAAACATCCCTAAAGTGTGCATCCAAAAGCAAAGCAGTGTTAAAATGCCAATATGCAGATCTGCTTTTATGTTAGCAATATATAAATCGCAAGACACACATGAATGATCAGAAAAACCAACAGGTGATATAGTGCACCCCTTAGAAACATTAAGATGGTACGTGAAACAACAAAACATGTCTAATCTAGCCATAGTGAAAACATTTTCCCTGCTATGAACCCATGTGTACCGCTTCTGCGCCGCATGTCGTTCTCTGCACACATCTGCCAAACTGTGTGTCTCCATCACCTGCTTCATGTTTTTTTTTGAAGGAGCATGTGGTTCACTATGATTCCTGTCCAGTACATCATCACAAGTGCAGTTAAAATCTCCCCCTAAAAACAAATACTCCTCTGGGTCACACTCACTCAAAACCCGACCGAGCTCATTCAAGAAAAGAACTCTATCAGGTCCTGAGTTTGGAGCGTAGACATACATAAAAACCAGATAAAAAGCTCATACTTGGCTCTGACTACTAAAAGTCTGCCCTTCACTCTCGTCTACAGTGTGGGACTCTGGCAGAAAATTCTTTGCAAACAGGAGAGCTACTCCTCCGCTGGTGCAGCTAAGATGACTTAGAACCACCTCCCCATCCCACTCCCACCTCCAGTCTGTCCCGCTGTGCGTTTCTTTTAGCATTGCTATGTTTATTCTCTTAAGCTGTAAATGCTCAAAGAGGCAAGCCCTTTTTTTCACATCTCTAGAGAGAACAGTTTTACAACCATTGTTTTTAATCTCTACTAGACTGATACTTATAATTACGGAAATAATACTGACACATGTTATTATGAATAATAATAATAATAATAGTAATAATTATAATAATAATGATGGGTTTGTGTCCTGCAGCTCTGGAATCAGAGATACACTAGGATAGAGGGAGTTAGTGACATTTAACGTAAATTCATGGGGGCAGAGAGGGGGGGGGGGGGGGGGGGGGGGGCGACAGGGAGAAAGATGCTCATGATATAAGTTTCCCCAGCAGTCTAGGCCTATAGCAGCATAATCAAGAAATGGTTTAGTAAACACCTGAGCAGCTCTAACTATAAGTTTATCAAAGAGGAAGGTTTTAAGTTAAACTTTAAATGTGGAGAGGGTATCTGCCTCCTATTCTACTTTTACAGACTTTGGGAACCACAAGTAGTCCTGAGTTTACAGAGCGAAGTGATCCATTGGGATAATATCGACCGATATTTTAAGAGCCCGACCGATATTATCGGCCAACTGATTTGAGCCTTTAAATATGCAGTTTAAATATGCAGTTATGTTTACATTTAATGTAAAATAAACATTTGTTATAACTTCTATGTATTTGGTTGCATATTTATATTTTCAATTTATAGTTATTTATGATAAAGCTCAAGCCTCTATTACATTTCTTTGTCATAAAGGTTTGATAACGGCATTTTAGGAATCATTGACAGATTATATACATATATATATGTATATATATATATATATGTTGGCCGATGTATCGGTATCGTGAATCTTGTACTCCCAAATATCAATATCGGCATCGGCCCCCAAAATCCATATCGGTTGGGCTCTATAAGAGATTATAATGGATATGTGAAGTAACCATATACTTTGGACTGTCCTGCAGGCATTGGACTGACCATCTGTTATTACAGGCGTGAAATTTCCACAGACATAGAGCAAGACTTTTGTTTCATTAGTGCATTTGGATGTGAGATGAAATTGTGACCTGAGCTGCGTCTTGGTAAAGAGACGTGTGTGTGAAAGGAACTGCAGATGTGTCCTACACTTGTACAACTCTGTAACTGGGCAAATTCAATCCAGCATGTGAGTTCCTGTTTTATTCCAGTAAGTGGCGCCGCTGAGACGTTTTTGTTACTTTGAGAACAAGAGAATCATCTCTCTCTCTTTCTCTCTCTCTCTCTCTCTCTCTCTCTCTCTCTCTCACACTCTCTCTCTCTCTCTCTATGTTTGTATGTGACTGAGTTCCAGCCAGTCAGACGCCAGAAGAGCAGAGCCAGAGCGAGCCCCCTCTGCTCTGTAACCACTGAGCTACTCTTGTCCTCCAACAGCTTCTTGGAGGATTCAGTACAAGCACAGAGGCAGACTCGGAGAAGTGGACCTGGGGGATCTACTGGCGTGAGCTCAGCAGCTGGTGAACTAATGGACTATTATTCATAATTAAAACACACTGACCAACAGGTCTGCAAGTCTTGAAGTGGGCTCTTTCAAGAAAGTTGCTTCCGGGAAGGATGTACTGGTTCTGAGGAAGCATGTAGGGGACAGTTCTTTCTTTGACCCTGTCACTGAATCCTGAGCTGGGGAACAGGGACTCTTTTTCACGGGGTCTGGTGTGTTGAAACTCACCATCGCAACTCAGTGTGACCAGCGGAATATTCTCTGTTTGGAATATGATGACTTAAAAATGAAAACTTGTGTAAAATAGGGATTGTCAGAGATTCTGTCTCACATGCCTGCTCAGTGGGACTGTATTTGGAAGTGCTCCTGAAAACTTGCCATCCTGTTCATGTGCTGTTCCCATTATTTTGTCCAGCAGCTGCAGTGGAACTGCAGCTTGTGTGCTCAGTGTGTGTATCAGTGTGGGTTATTCACAGGACTGCTATGCAGACTGACTGGAGCCATGCACAGACAGTTCTACTGTAACCCTGATTCAGAGGCACAGACCAGGACCGCTCACACAGAAAGAAACATTTAACAGCTTAGGAAAAGCTCTCTCTGAGGCTTAATCCAGTGGGACGACTTGTGCGGAATAGCAGATGTTACACAGCTTTGTGTTCTAATGTGGATTATTCAGGATGCTGCTATGCAGACAGAGTGGATCCGCAGAAAAACTACTTGTAAAGTTAAAGTAACACTTGGCTGTGCAAGTTCAGTGCAGTTGAACAGCTTGTGTTACACTGTTGGCAGCTGAAGATCTAGCTAGAAGGTAGGGTGTTTTCGGAATTTAGATTTACTGAACTAAACCCATACTGATTAAGAGTGTGTACTTGGAGCGTAATGGAACTGTAATGCTTCCAGTAATGACTCCAGCAGGTAAACCTTTAGAGAGGTGACACCACTCATATATACTGTGTGGAAATTTGTGGAATTGAAATATTTTCTTAGTCTGTACAGTTGATAAAAACAGTTTCACTTCCATTTTTGCAGCTTTTGTTGTTGAAGTAATTTTTTTTTCACATTAGCTGGTTATTCATACTAATTGTTTAACAATGAAGAATCCTCATCCGCTGAGTAATACATGGAATAGATCCCTTAACAAAGACCCAGTACTAATCTCTGTGCCAAGCACTAATAAGAAGTTCAAGAGGAAGTCCAGGGAGCCTAAAAGACTTTTAAGCAGTCCTGAGCCTGGAAGGATGCAAACTTACCAAGCGGACATGTCAGATGAGGACTCGGTAGATGACACCCAGAAGGAGGCATATAATGCCGGAAGGTTTGCTCCATTGCAGAGAGACCTGATGAGGTCACAGGAGGCGACAGCTAGTACTGCTACAGGGATTCTGTCAGGACTTTCAGAAGGAAACATTGCTCCAACACAGAGTGGTGCCATAGACATGAGAATTGGTATTAACGTGCCAGCCATCAACTCCAAACTGGTCCAGTTACCTGCCCCTTCATTCTCTAACCTGGAGATCTCCCACTGGCCCACAGCCATCTCACAGCCTCTGTCCAACAGACTCAAACTGGGCCTTCGCTCCACTCTCCCTCTGTCAACGTCAAGCAGGAGCAGCCACAGTCATTCACCTGACCACAAGACCTTCTCGCTGGAGCCCTCTCTGTCAGGCCAGGCTGCAGCTCTACCTGCACCCAGAACATCCCAGTCCTCCCAGTGTCACGAACATGTGGAGCACCGGTCGGAGTCACCTCAGGTGAATATGGGGAGTGATACAAAAAAGGGAATTACCAAATGAATAGTTTTTGAGTTTCAACATGTGGGTTACTGCCTAATCTTAATATAAGTGTGTCATTCTGTAATATAAATACAAAGACTGTTTAACTGTACATTGGAATGTATACTGGTTGTCAGTACATGCCCAAAAGTAAATGGGCACTCATGCATATTGTCTGATTTTGGTGACCTATAAAATACATCTAGCAGCCAGTGTGATTGAAAACCAATACAGAATCTTTATTTGTGTATAGAATCCTGATTCCAGTGAACTGGGACCTGTCTGACTTACCAACAGTGTACCTCCTTGTTTTCTGGTTTCACTGTAAGATTTGTCTCAACCAGTTATTTCCTCTCCTACTTAGTCCAAAGATTTAATATTCTTAAAAAAAAAAATCTGTCAGCCGAATGAGGTTACACATTTCTAACAAAACAGGGAAAACTGGACACTGAGCAGGTTCAAAGGGTTCAAGAAAGGTCTCTGAAGAGGTAACTTCAATGAAAATTACTGCTTTTTGTCTGTTTGCTTTCATATTTCTTGCTCTTAACTAATTTGATAAAGGTAATCATATATAAATAATACCATACAACAAATAAGACATGTTGATGAAATTATTTTGAATTTTTGTTTCCCCTTAATTTTCTGTTGTTCAGTCCAAGTGATCCAAATACTGATTATGATAGTGGTTAGGTTAGAGTATAAACTGAGTGACGTTGTACAGTGTACTGATGATCAGTTCAGTCAACACAACGACACCTGATGATTCGGGTCGTCTGCTCCCCCAGGACTCTCCTAGGAAGCGGGTTGGGGTGAGTAGTGATGGACCTGGGCGTCTTCCAGAGGTCAAAGCCATCCAGCAGACCAGGAGGCTTCTGGCCAACGCCAGGGAGAGGACCCGTGTCCACACCATTAGTGCTGCATTTGAAGCCCTAAGGAAACAGGTAAGACTGACAGTCCACAATGAAAACCCACACGCTGTGTACAAGCTCAAAGATATACTGTACATATACTATAAACATTAACACTGCACAGAGTCACATATAAGGACTACTGTGACTAATATATGTGCAGATGATGCAGAGCAGGAAATCAAACAATAGTGAAGTGTCTGATCTGGATATTGCAGCTATATGTCACAGATACCTGCAGAATGAGGACAGGTAGAGAGAGAACAGTGAGGTGCATCTTTGGAGTTCCCTCCTTTTTTTTACTGAATAAACAAGCAGAAATTGTGTGCATTTATGTAAAAAAAATTCAAAATATGAAATTTTGAAGAACATAGATTAATTTTTATGGTTTAATCAATGAAAAAAAAGGAAGTTTAAAGGCTGCAGGGATGTGTTTGTAGTCCATTCTCCTTCTCCTCGCACCCATTCCATTTATTGACTGTATGCAAATAAAACATGTAAAACATTTCTTCACCACCCTCCATTTGTTCTCTTTCCAGGTGCCATGTTACTCCTATGGGCAGAAGCTATCCAAGCTGGCTATATTACGTATCGCTTGCAACTACATCCTGTCTCTGGCTCAGTTGGCTGAGATGGACTACAGTCCAGACCACAGCAGTCTGAGCTTCTCTCAGTGTGTGGAGCAGTGTACCAGGACCCTGCAGGCCGAGGGCAGAAGCAAGAAGAGAAAGGTGAGACATAACATACATCTGTAAAAACTGGCAGGTGTACAAGGAAATCTATTTAACCTGAGCTGTGTCCAAAATCATGCACTACTCTACTATATATAGACCAGTATACAGTGAGTTTGCTGTCCAATGTAAGTGAGAATTATTATACCCTGTTATATAAATTATATCATGAACTCATGGTATCGCACAATGCATCATGAAAAGTAGTGTTCAACTGATGGTCACTATCCAAGCAATAAATACCATCACGCATTGTGCTCAAAGTGAATGAAAGAAATATGGTATACAGAGAAGAAAGAGCAGCATTACAAACCTGTCGTACAAATGTAAGTCTATTCTGAACTTAAAGCCCCAGTGTGTAATTTTAATAATTTTGTGGCGGCATCTGGTGGTGAAGTTGCAAACTGCAACCAACTGAGCACCCGACAGGGGACACTTTACGGTGGCGCACCGCTGATTCCATTTTCGGATTCCGGCAGCGCTGAAAATTCAATGCGAATTCGACATATTCTTGACCATTTTGTGCAACCGTATTCGACACGACATAGCAAACAAGGAAGTTGGGTCCACCTAATGTAACTATATTTAACACATTCAACGTGGACGAAAAAACATCTGTTCTCTGTTGCAGGTGATTATACATATATGAACACATAGTTATGGACAATATATTCAGTTTCTGTGAATAAGTTCTTCTAAATATTACATGTTGTAGCTTTAACTTTAGCATTTTATTTAAAACCTAAAAAGCCACAAGAAAAAAATCGTAAGAAGATCGTTATTATGGCTAAGACAATAGAAAATAGAAATAGAAAATTACATAGCAAGAAATGAATAAAAGCCTCAGATGATAAGGCAGTGGCAGTCTTGATTTAATAGAACTGAAAGTTGGAGCACACTCTATATTTATATTGTTTTTATTTTGCAAATGAGCTCACTATTTCATCACCTAGATAGAGCTCACTCAATACTCAGTGAATGAGGGAGTGATTTCGGACAAACCAGGTCTTTTTTTAAACTTTTCCTGCTTTAATAGCAGCTGCGACAGTGCCTTGTGAGTGAGTGAGTGAGCCTGTGTGACAATGCGCATATGTCTATATTTCACAGTTTACCATTTAACTGAAAAAGGGATAAGGAAAGCAAATAACACATGGATTGATACTGACACTGGGAAAAATTAGTAGTCACATTTTTTCAAATTAATTATTTACAGAAATGAACTACTTAAATATAGTGAGGAAATTCACCCTCTTATAGTTGTGAAATAAATATATTACAAAGCTAGTACGCTTAAATGACAAGATTTCCGCTTATTAGACACAGTCACAGTGTACAACTCTCACATCCTGCCTCACACTAAAGCAGTCATTTTGCTCTTTTAGATGTAAACTTGCTGAGAGCTTTTCTCCTCCTAGCTGTCTATTTCTCTCTGTATGCATGCCGGCAGTGTGTGTGTGTGTGTGTGTGTGTGTGTGTGTATGTGTGTTCTCAAAGTCCCAGACACCAGATGTTTAGAGAGGAGGGGAAGTGGAGCTGGCGCCATGAAGGGCAGAGGGCAGTGAGAAGGCACGCGAATTGAAACCACACACACACACACACACACACACACACACACACACACTCTCTTGGCACATTCCCCAACAGTCTCTCCAACATTCCCCACAGTGCCTCTCCAGCCATCTGCTCCAACATACTTTGAAACAAGGAGGGGAAAAAACACAGTCATCATCAGCCTGTCAGACAGGAGCAGCTGGTGGAAAGACAGAGAGAGAGAGAGAGAGAGTGTGTGTGTGTGAGTGTGTGTGTGTGTGTGTGTGTGTGTTTTGTGTGTGTGTGTGTGTGTGTGTGTGTGTGCGTGCAGGGGGAAGGGGGGTTCTGGCGAGAATTAAATGCTTTTTTATATTTTCAGAGCCACTGAGTCTGTGAGCACAGTTAGGAAGAAAACATTTTTTTTTGCTTCACTGTGATTTTGCACCACCATGCTGAGGCTCGGGGTCACACAAATAACAGGAGAAATATTGGAAGTGGAACCTGACTTGAGAAATAATGTTTTTCTGTGTCTACATGGCAAATCTTAGATTTTAGCGGCTGAAAATTAGTTAAATCTAGAGTCTCGGATGTTTGACAAAAATCTCACATGACAGATTAACCAACTACACTTTTGATCGTAAATTAAATGTTTAAGTCATTCAGCAAAGATGCCAAATCTTGACTGGAAAGTCATCATCTTAGTCATTATGCGTGTTCATTTGGGAATCATTTTGGGTCTAGTAGGAGTCCACGTTCAGTAGGTTTTGCATCTCATTCCACGCATGTGGTGCATGGGAACAAAAGGCAGATTTCCCCTGTTCTGTTCCGTGTGGTTGGAGGTTGAAGAAGTTTCACTGATGAACGGGTACTATATGTGTTATGGCGAAGTTTCAGCAGACTGCATATGTATTGTGGTAATTTTCCCATTAACGCTTTTTGCAGTTGCTCCAGTGACAAACAGCAAAGCAGAATGATAAACTGACAGTTTCTTCAGAAGGGACACTGATGCTTGCATGTATATTACATTACCATAATCTAATAACTGATAAAAACGTACTCTGGACTAATCTTTTTCTAGCATTAAAAGGAAAAAAAATATTTAAACGAAAATAAAAACTCAATTTCCCAAAAACTCAAGTTTTCTTAGAAGGCTATCTATATGGACTCTGTAACGTGACAAAAAGTTCTTAATTGACAAACCAGTATGAAGAGATGGGCAAAAGACCACAGTTGATGTTGTACAAAAATATATCTTTATTATAAGTCTCCTAATCATAAAATTGAGCTTAAAAAACAAGGCTGAAGCTGGGGGAGAGTCAATTAATTAAAAGTGGGAAAATTGGCTATTTGTGGAGGGGTGTGCCAAGCATCTTTCCCTGCATGTGGCGAAGCCAAGTGGTCACAGCAAGGACTGCTGCGTTGTTGCTGGTCACCGGTTCAGGGCTGGTCAGTTCACACTTCACAATCTGGTGACTGTGATCCAGCTGCTGCCCTGGACCATGCTGCTCCCCATAAATTAACTCAGCCATTTCAAGAATTAGACACCAACAGCAGCTCCAGCACACCCCCACTACACACATGAGGAGGACAAGCAAAATGACTCATCTTTTACAAACAGTTCACCAGAATTTGTACCGCATCATAGACACAAACCCACATTAAATTGAACAGGGAGAACAGCTTAAACATGCAAACAAGGTCTGTTCATGCTCACATGAGGAAGACAAGCAAAATGACTAATCTCAGTGAGTGTTTGGCTGGTAAAGTACTGCAGATTCGAGGTCACACCCAAGCACACCTGTATACCATCATGCAATTAATCCCACAACACACATGAAGACCAAACCCACAAGCTTCACTGATCACTGCACACACACAATATTGAACCCAAATGTTCACAGCACCCAAAAAAACGATCAATACAGATCTACCCTGTTACAACTCCAAATGATAAATTCCCGTCAAGCCAGATGCCAAGGTACCTATGAGAGGTTACGCTCTCGAAATGAGTGCCATGTAGTGTTAAAACTGTTTAGTCAGATGGTGAACGAGAACGTGAAAAGACCATGAATTTTGTCTTTTTGGTGTTTAACACAAGTTTTGTCTTGACCAGAGACAGCTGTAGTAGGTTAAAAGCAGACTATAAAGAATCTACTTGCAGTGATGGTGCAGTTGTTTAAATATACTTTTAGTCGCTGGATAATCATTTGATGAGGAAATCAAATTACAGTCAGATGTATTGATAATGAAAATAATTGTTGCAGCCTCTGTTCATTACTTTAAACATAAAGTAAATCTGATTAACAATTAATATGCACAAAAACTACTTGGTTAGGTTTTGACACTTGTTTAAATTAAGTACTTTGTTAAGATTAGAGGACCTTGGTGATCATGGTTACATTAATAAGCACAGTAATGGATTAATAAAAGCAATGCTGACCATTAGTTTCACACAGGCAACAAACTGTGATCTGCTGTTTCCCGTTTTGTCAACCTATCAATCAACTCTTACCTCCTCCTAAATCTATACTAACTCCTGTGTAACCTGACTCCTTTTATGATTAATATGGCTACCAGAGGTGACATAACAGTTCGACCTAACTATAGATCCTATTAATAAGGGGTTGTTGTTGTTTTTTTACAGGACATTCTGTGTAGAAACTGTTTTTATCTGCTCAAAGTTAGCTGCTGTATGTTGGCTTAGATTGTAAACTTTAGATCGGAGGAAATCTGTGGCCACTCCCTAACTGTAACATAACATGCAAGACTCTCACACAGAGTTGCTGGTATTGTATAGATTTATTCCTCTGCATTGGTGGTAAACATAATACATGGGCCCGCTGATATTTGTCTTATTGAGCTAAGCTGATGAACAATAACATCAACCATGATAAACAGCAGGGCTATTGCTACATTCAGACTCCACTCCACACACACACACACACACACACTGGAGGGCCTCTTGTGGCAAGAGATACTCAAGTACCCACAAAGATGCATAAATCAGTCAAAGCTCCAGCAGATTCTGTCTTTCAGCAGAGACACACTGAGTCTGGTCCCAGGGTGAGTGAGAGAGTGAGACGGAGCCAGCTGCCTGGATCTCATTATCTTCTGCCTTCTGGTGAATATGGCTCAAAGCAACTTAATACTACATAGGGTCTGGCTTTCGGCATTGTCAGTGTAGTTAGCATGCAGGAGTGATTACTTGGCTTCTTTATGTAACTTCAATGTCACTGTCACCATGAACGTCCTACCAAACCCTGCTAAAAAATGTGGTAGTTCAATAAAGCATTGCTTGACTGTCTATACAGTATGAATGGTAAATGAACTGTATTTATAGCGTGCTTTTTTAGTAGTATTGACCACTCAGATCGCTTCACAGAACAAGTCTCATTCACACACATTCAAACAGTGCTGCTTTTCTGTCACATTCATACACTGCCAGAAGAGTCATCAGAGGCTACTCAGGGTACGTGTCTTGCCCAAGGACACATCGGTGTGCGGAAAGGGGGGAACTACCAACCTTTGGGTTAGTTTATAGCAACCTCCTCAGCCACAGCCGGCCTTTTTTATATGAATTTTTAAAAAGGGGGGAATGGCGAAATACTCGTACTGAACATCCAAAATTTTATTTGACTCGCAATATTCTTAAATCAGGTTGTTAGCATTAGCAGCTAGCTGTTTACTTACCAATCTATCAGCAGGGTTGGGTCAATTTACTTGACCCAACCTGTGAAATGTAGTCATATGAAATATAGTCAGTTACTGATTACAAATTACTAATTACTAATCAGTAATGTAATCCATTGGATTACAAAAATAATGAAATCTACATTGAACATTGAAAATATTGAACCTCATACCAAAAAATGTCCGCAACCACAAAATTTTGAGTTCCACAAAATAATCTTTAAACCGTTTAAACATCAAAATA
This sequence comes from Scophthalmus maximus, assembly GCF_022379125.1. NCBI lineage: Eukaryota > Metazoa > Chordata > Actinopteri > Pleuronectiformes > Scophthalmidae > Scophthalmus > Scophthalmus maximus. The sequence goes on along the minus strand of NC_061523.1, from coordinate 2,666,232 downwards.
ATTTTCAACGCAAATAAAATCCATTTAGCATATTCAGCAACATAAAACATTCAACAAAACTGGCAGTTGAGTAATTGCCATATTTTAAAGGGATAGTTCAGTTTTTTGAAGTGGGATTGTATGAGATATTTATGCATAGTTAATATGTTAGTTTATGGAGATGGTGATCAGCGATGTCATTTTACGGAGTTCGGGGGAGAAGTGGAAGAAGCGAAAGTCAGAGTCCTAATGTTGCAGAGGGGACCGCCGAAAAACGTATTTTTCGCCACATTTTAAAATACTTACCTAAAAAATATATCCTTTCAATTGTACGCTCAAACAATGTATGTTTTCACTGCTATAGTTTGCCGCCAGACAGCCATTTATTTTTTCACTTATTTTCAAGCGTACTTCGGCCACGTATTACTACGCCAACTCGCGCCAGTGCAGAGCAGCAGCGTATCACTCTGCAGTTTATTTTCTGTATACTCTGGTTCATAAAGATATCCTGTTATGTCCACAGTGAATGGCATGTCTTCGTCGCTTTCATAATCACTAATTTTTGTTACCTCTGAGTTGAACAGCTGATTTGCGGAGTGATACGCTGCTGCTCTGCACCGGCGCGAGTTGGCGTAATAATACATGGCCCGAAGTACGCTTGAAAAAAAGTGCAAAAATAAACGGCTGTCTGGCGGTGAAAAAACCCATTATTTAACATACAATTGAACGGAATCTTTTTTAAATGTGGTGAAAATGTGGTGAAAGAGACTAACCCTAACCCAAAATCTAATTAAGTAATCCTCGAGACCTTGACAATGTAACCATAACCTAATTACACATTTCTTCAAATTTCTACTTATCTTTTTTTATAATCTGATAATGTAATCCAGATTATATGTAATCTGTTAATTTTATTCATCATTTTCTTTATCATTGCGAGATACGGTGCTTTTTGCAAATTATTTTTATAAATTTCTCATGGAATAATGCATGGACCTTGGTACAAAAAATATATATATATATTTAGGGGACTGATATGAGTGAATGCAATTTGATGTAGCTTGATTGAGTTTAAAGGCACTGTTGGGCACAACAGTCACAACCTGAAATCAAATTTTGGCTGTTCAGTATGAGTATTTGACTTTTTTCCATTTTTATTCATAAGATAAAAGGCCGGCTGTGGTTAGGAGGTAGACATGATACTACTGAGTGCCATTCTTTTTTCTATCTCTATTACATCTTTGCATCTACTGAAGTGAGAATGCTGGTGCCATCGTCACTGTAGCGCCCAGTGTGCTGCTCAGAGACGTTTTATAAGATGTTGTAAACACAACACACCTCCAACTGCTCCCAGCAACAAACTCCTACATTGCAAATACAATTTAAAATAATCTTTAGTTTACCCGGTAAAGCGGGCGCCCAATGAGGATTATGTCTTCCTTCAATAGCTGCAGGTTAAAAGGTTGCGGCCTTTTGCAGCATGTTTTCAACACATGCTCTCCTCCTTCCACGTTTGTCATGCCCAAAAAATATAAATTATATATACGTATATTTTTTTAAATTATCTTTTCATGGCTAGAATGGAGAGCCATGAAACAACCTTGCAGCTTATGGTTTGTCTCTGAAAAGCTTGGTGGATAAGAGGTTTCATTATTGGTGCTTTTAAAGGTGCTCAAATGTGAAATATCTGAGTGTTGCCTGATTGTATTCTTAGTTTAAAAGTGCTTTTGTTTTGTTGACAGGTTGGAAGGATAGCAGAGGATGTGTAATTTTTTTTGTTTACAATTACAAGAATCTCCTTACTGATACTGACTGCATCTCAACATCATCACACAACCAGACCCAGGCTCAACTCATCTGCTGTACTGGGTTCAACAAAGAAGTATGTAAGAGTGCAAGAGCCACTTCCACGGAGAACAACCATGTTCACTACCTTAACGTGTGACATGGAAAAGAACAGAACCACAGAATGTAAAACGCCAAATGCAATACAGATTAACAAAAAACATGTCTGATGTTGTTTGCCGCCATTTTGCCTGTACGACATGCTTGGATGGAAATAGCTAGCTAGTGATGTTGCTGATGATAACTAATAGTAAACTTCAGTTCTGTCATTTGGACTAAATACAATACCTGTGTGTTATTTCCCAATAAGATAGAGTTGACGGTGTTCATATAAAACTATACTTCATACACTGAATCTTTTCATGTTAATCTTATGTTCTTGTAACCATGTTGTATATTACTTTAAGAAATATAAGTCAGTGTCTTGGTTCCTGATACTAATTTAGAATCAATAGTTAAACTGTTGAGTAAATGGTTTTCAGAGTGAACATCGGATTCCCACTAATTTGACAGCTGGATTGTTTTTGCAAATCTTGTCTCCAACATCGAAAGTACTGATGTCTAGATGTCATTATCGAAACATCTTGCCATTAACTTTGTTTTTCCCCCACAATCATCCATCCAATATCAATGCTGCTTTATCCTGGAGCCAATTCCAGCTGACATTGGCTGAGAGGCGGGGTTTACCCTGGACAGGTCTCCAGCATAACGCAGGGTCAACACAGAGACGAATCATTCACACCTATGGTCAATTTAGAGTTTCCAATTAACCTAAAACCAATTTGCATGTCTTTGGTCGGTGGGAGGAAGCCAGAGTACCCACGATTGCCATTTCATTGTTCATACCATAAAGTCATAAATCCTTGGGATAGGTGCATTTTTCTGCCAAAATTAAAACTTTCATTTTGCTCACGTTATTTTTTATTTTTTGCCAGTTAGAGAATTTGGATCCACACGTCTCTCCACTAGCTTCATATGCAGGCACCCGTATTTTAAATCTTGCTTGGCATTCAGTCTGAACTCACCTTGAGAGAGTGAAGACTGGAGATGAGCAAATTGTGCAACACCACCACCCTCACTTCTTGCCTGTCGGAAGCTAAAAGTAGCTTTCTTTACGCCAGTCATGGTGTAAACATACAGCTCGTAAGAAAGGACAAATTGGCCATGAAAATTTCTGATGCAAAAGTCACTATGGCAAAATTTATGTTGCAACAGATATTTCGCTTTTAGGCTCACAGCATTCAGTTGGTCAGTGATGATGAACATTGTTAGATGATGAATTTACAGGACATGAAATAAACAAACATTTATAAAAAATATTTTGACCAGTGTTTTTATTTGAATATTTTCGAACAGTGAAATGAATGAATAACCTTGTTATCCGATCTAAATGTTCTCTTTACGGTACTCACATTACAGAAAGACATTTCTAGCAGATCTGGGGGTTTGGAGTTCATTTGTCCAGGCCTTTGAGATAACAGTATGTGTCTAAGATGTCTGCATCTACCCAAATGAAAATGTCAGTTCCATTGCATTGCAGTGTCAAAACAAAAATCTGAAACTATCGGTACCACTGACCCTTGACTTTATCACACTGTTAATCCAGGTGTAAGATGCTGTGAGGACAGTACACAATATGTTCAGGCTTATTGTGTGTTAATACAGTGCAGCTATGAAACCATACACATAAGCTGTAAACCTAAACATAAAGTCAACTGAAGCACAGTGCAGGTATGTCTGCCTACAGCAGGTAAAACACTATCTGTGCTATTGGTGGGAATAAATTATTTGTGTGTGAATTGAAGAGTAAATGCAGTGTGTTTACACTGAATGTGTAATGTCTGATGCATGATGGAAATGGTGGAATAATAATAAACCATCACTTAGTAAGTTGTGTATTTTGTATGTAGAACCATCATACTTTGTTTGAAGCCAACTGCTGAAATCAGCAGCCTGTGTGCCCCCACATTCACTGACAAATTTAAGGATGTACTGTAAATGTCAAAGTTAGAAGTAAAAATGTGTTTGCACGCTAGTCGGTGAATGTGAACTGTCGTGTGAAGAGATTTTAGTGGATGTCAAGAATGTCCTGACATCAACTGTCAAGACTGCAGTGTATTTGCCATTTGGCGAATAATTTTAATATGCATCATTCAGAAAAGAGTGGTTTCTTGTAGGCTGCATCTCTAAATGTACTTTTAATACAATTTTGCAACAATGTTTACACTTTCCTCAGGAGGTAAATTACAAGAGTAAAGCTGGCTTATCTTTCCATGCATCCAATGTTCCAGTACTAAACTGTCCTTCTACTATGTTTTTCTATTATGTACTTCATCTATCAGAAGATTTTCACCTTTCCTTGCATTTAAACCATGTGGGTAGAGGTGACATTTATATGTTCATTGTGACAAACAGAAGCGTTCATGAAAAGAAAATTAACCTAAAATATAAAATCAATTGTGCTTTTGCAAAACAACATCACCAAAGAGAAAATGTTTTGAAAGAGTAAACAATGGTGCAGGTGTCATTTAAAGGGGCAGTAAGTGATTTTGGAGAACGTTTGTTTCTCTTTGTTGCTGCGATTTTCCTGCTCCGTTATGGGAGTCCGACGCACTAAACAATAGGCCATAAAACCGCAGGGTTGCGGCGCCACCCACTGGCAGGTCTCTTAAGGGGACGATGAGTGATGTTAACAAAATGTACTTGCATTGTTCTGTGGCGGTACACACTTTTTTTCTGATTTACAGAACCTGGGCTGCACCTAAGCCGAATATTCGCAGATTTTTACAAAACGTGTATTGTTTGAGAATCGCCTACTGCCCCTTTAAATGTTCTTATTTTCAGATGAAAAGGTAATTTTGGATCTGTTGGCGCGCCTTGTCAGTGAACCCCACAGACATCCAGTATACAGAATTTGGCTCTACAGGTGGGGCAGGGGACTCTGCTGGATAACCAGGTCTCAGGTCTTTGTTGGTCTTGGCGGCTAGCGAACCATCGACCCAGACAGGAAAGACACCACATGGGTCTGCAGAAACACTGCTGGCAGCCTGACTCATTATCAGCTCCTGTAACACAAAGGAGTCACATAAATGCACGAACGCGCACGCGCACGCGCACACACACACACACACACACACACACACACACACACACACACACACACACACACACACACACACACACACACACACACACACACACACACACACACACACACACACACACACACACCTTCTGTGTGGCAGAGTCTGACCAACTTAGTGTTTGCTGGAACCTGCATACAGCCGATACAGGGCTCCATCTCCTGCGTAAAGACAGAACATTAATTTTCCATTTTCATTGTGATCACAATTACAGGACTTAGTAAGCGTCTCAGCACAGCAGTAACATGAACAGTAGTGTACCTGTCCGATGGGGAGTGTGTATGGCTGATTGAGGTCCACCTGTGCTTTAAATGTTTCCAGGAAGAGTTCACTGATCGTTTGGTGGATCACTACATTGGCAGAGTTTCTGATGGGAGCATGGAGCTTCTCTCTGAGCTCTGCGTACTCTGTAGAGTTAAGCCTAGAAATGGTGGAAAGATACATGTGGGTTTTTTCCAGACATGACTAGGGATGCATCGATTGTGAAATTCTGGGCCGATACTGATACCGATGTTTACAAAAATAATTTGGCCAATAGCCGATACGGATATTTTTGGTTTTGTTTGTTTATTTTGTTTATGTGGTTATTTATTGCCCCTTTTGCAAGGGAAACAAAGGAATATTCATGATAAAAAATACCTGAACTGGTTTAAAGTCTTTCAGCCCTACATCACCCTATCTTTGAAAGAGCACAAATTCAATCTTACAAATTTATGAAACATACACATTTATTTTTGTGAAAAATTACTTTTTCAAAAGAATGGACAAATGTTTTTTTTCGTATTGTACTCAGTGCTGTTCAGTTGATCACTGAACAGCACTATTTTGAACAAATTACTACTATTAAGTACATGATGTTGTGTGTTGAGTGATGGACTAACAAAAAGCCTGTCAAATAAATAAAATAACACAACTCAATATGTACAGACAGACTGTTACCTACAGGATTCTACTGTTGTAAAGTGTTGTAGGTCTTTCACTATGAACCTGGTCACAGTGAGGTGGAACTCACTCACCCTCTCCTCAGTCATCCTCCCACTAGCTGCAGCTGCGAAGGAGCTTCGTGCTTAGATGTACTTTCACTTTCACTAAATGTTTCCACAGATCACTCGTCACCGACTTTACTTGCAAAATATTTGTTACACCTGAGACAACGAGTGTTGTCTCCATAGATTTTGGTGAATTAAAACCAACTTTCGACCGGTTCACTCTGCCACCGTCTCACGGAGCAGCTCTCTGTCTGCACTGCGTGTGTGGGAGCCTGCCACGCCCCCTTCACAGCACACGCTACGACACACAGAGAGACATGGAGCTCGGCTGTTGTCAGAGTCAGCTCGCAAATAAACAACACAATGTGTAGCCCGCGCAAAATGAATGTGACACAACAGATAAACATTGGCCACTGATATCGATGAATGTTATCTTATTTGCCGATAACCAATAACAGTGAAAAAAGCGCATATCTGCTGAAACCGATGTACGGCCAATATATCGTGCATTCCTAGACATGACATATGCAAGACCAGTGTTGATCTTCAGCTTCTAAAACACACCTGATATCATAGTGTCTGATGGCAGGGTTGATGCTGTCCACTCTCAGGGTCAAGATCTGTGCAGGGGAGGCCAAGTCTTGAGTCAGTTGGTGCTGCCTGGACTCTGTCACTGTCACATGACATTCACTCTGTAAGGCCATGTACACATGATATGTGGTAACCTGGAGATAGACAAAGGGCTTCAGACGTGGACGAATTTCAAGAAATTATTTTTTTTTTTGCTGATGTAAAATACCTTCAGAATTAAAATGGACACAACCACACAAGGCAGGATTGTGTGAAATGTTCATCATAGCTTACTGGAAAAGAGTTTGGATTTCAAACTCTGCAATTCACTGTGTTTGCTCTTTGCGTTAGAAGTTTTAGACTTGTGTTACCTTAAAGGACACATATAATGCTTAGTTTTTACCCTTTCCTCTAGTGCGTTATATCATTTTTTTTGTATCAGGGCTGACAGAGCATCGACGTTCTGAATCGAAATGTTAAAAAAGCACACTCAATCAATGAGAAACTTTTACCTGTATATTTCTTGCCCCACCAGATTGCATAAAACCATTGACTTATGTTATGGTTCAATAAATGGTGCCTATAAGTCTGTGCCTCTGCCTTCCCTTGGCTCCTCCGATCACAATACCATCCTTCTTACCCCTACCTACAGGCCACTACTCAACGGGGTAAAGTAACAACCAAACAAGTGGAGATGTGGACTAGTAGTGCAATTGAGAAACTTAAAGGAGCCCTAGGATGTACAGACTGGAAAGTTTTTAACTCTTCTGACCTTAATGAGAGGACGGAGGTGATAACCTCTTATTTACGATACTTAAAGGATTCTGTTATCCATTCTAAACAACTGAAGGTGTTTCCTAATAACAAACTTTGGTTAAATCGAGTACTGCACAGAAAACACGAGGCCCTTCTTGGGGCATAGAGAGAAATTAAGAGCCAACAAGGAGGCCAGATATGAAATTAAGAGGGCCAAATGCAATATAAATGTAAAATAGAGGAGAAATTCCACAGCAATGACCTATGGGCAGTGTGGGACGGCATGAAGGCTATGACTGGCCAGGATAAAAGGAATTATGCGCCAAATAATATAAATGGTTTTAGTGGAAATTCAGAGCTTGTAAATGCACTTAACGACTTTTACTTAGGTTTTGATGATGAGAATAATTGTTCAAATGTACATAGCAAATTGTTGGACATGTTGAGTGAACATACTGTCACCTCTCCACTTATTATCAGTGTCAGATCCATGTTTCTTAAATGTAATATCAGGAAGAGCCCAGCCAGGTATGATTATAGGCAAACTCTGAGAGTCTGAGCAGATCAGTTTTGTGATGTTTTCAGTGATATTTTTAATTCATCTCTCACTCAGCGCAAGGTCCCATTACTGTGGAAGAAGTTCATTGTGGTACCTGTGGTCAAGAGCAAATCACCAGAAGAGCTTAATGATTTCAGACCAGAAGCTCTAACTTCACTAGTAATAAAATGTTTTGAGCGATTGGTCAAGCAATTCTTGATGGATAAATTGCAGAACCAGCTTGACCTGACACAATTTGCTTATCTGCCTTTTAAAGGAGCGGAGGATGCTACCACTACCCTACTTAACTTTCTTTACAAGCATCTAGAGGGAACGAAAACACATGCTAGACTCTTATTTGCTGATTTCTCCAGCTTTTAATACAATCCTGCCTCCCATTTTATCCAGTAAATTAGTGTCAAATTTTAATCTCGCAAATGCCATGGTAAAATGGCTTATGGATTTTTTAACATGCAGACCCCAGTCAGTTAGGGCAAATGGTGTTTTATGTCAAAAGAAGCTGTCATCCTCGGGCTCTCCACAAGGGTGTGTCTTGTCCCCATTATTGTGTATTTTGTACACAAAAGACTGTAGGGGTTGCCACAATAACAGGCATCCCTTGAAATTTGCTGACGGCATGGTTATAGTCAGTCTGCTCCAGGATGGAGAGGTCAATCATGGGCCAGTTGTGACTGATTTCGTGGAGTGGTGTTACAGCCATTTCCTCAATTTAAATGTTCAAAAAACTAAGGACATGGTAATTGATTTTTTAGAAGAAACCCACAGCCACCTATCCCGACCACAATCAAAGGCACAGTGGTGGAGATGGTTGAGTCCTATTAGTACTTGGGGACAGTGATTGATAAAAACTTGACCCATGACCTTAACGTATCCAAAATCTGCAAAAGGGGCCTGCAGAGATTGTATTTCATGCGCAAACTAAACTTTTAATGTGGATAAGTCTTTGATGGTTTTATTGTTCAGATCTTATATTGAGTCCATTTTAACTTTTAAGTTTGATTTCATTGTTTTTTTAAAAAATACAAAACAAAAGTAGTCTGTTCAAAATTTTCACAGAGGCCAGTAAGATAAAAACAAAAAACATTTTAGATGTGCGCAATACCGTGAAACCGTGGTATTTTTGTGTAAGGTTATCATCGTCAAAATCTCATACCGGCCCATGCCTAGTTCCCTTCAGTCACCAGGCTCCTCTCCTCTGGAACCAGCTCCCAGTTTGTGTTTATTATTATTATTATTATTATTATTATTATTATTATTATTATTATTAATAATAATAATAATAATCTTAATAATACTCTGAGAGGTCGAGCAGGATGACAACAGAGGAGAGGGAGGCTGCCAGTATTATTATAATCATAAGAATTAGTCTGATAAAGCTTAAAGCAATGGTTATACAACTGATTTACATTATTATTATTAGCAACATCATTACATCTACAAGTGTCAGTATTATTATTGTCATCATAAGGAACCAGTCTGACAGAGAAACAACAGTTACACAACAGTTCCTGATTTCCCTCTACCCTCCTATCCCATTTCTTTCCTCTCACCCCAACCGGTTGTGGCAGATGTTCCGCCCACAACTGAGTCAGGTTCTGCTAGAAATGTCTTCCTGTTAAAGGCAGGTTTTTTTCTCCACCTTCACCAATTGTTTGCTCATTGTGGGAACTGTTGGGTTTCTCTGTAATATTGGGAGGTCTTGACATTACTATGTAAAGTGCCTTGAGATAATGTATGTAGTGATTTGGTGCTGTACAAATAAAATTTAATTGAGCCTGATTTGAATTGAAAATGGTCACTCATGGCCTGCACATCATTGGCTGAAGTTTTTTTTCTCACCTTTAACACCCAGCTGTCAGTAACGATAACTCTGGCTCCAGGTGCCCCTGTAGAAAACTTATCTATGCGTCTGAACTCAGTGTTGACACTAGCTGCCATAGAGCCCCAGCCAGAATGGGGAGGCTGCACGTGGGCTTGCAGGCCACGGCTGATTGGATGGTTGTGCCAGTGACGGCGGGACCAGTAGATGACGTGTGTCCAGCTGGCCAACTGGAGGCAGATAGAGAGGAGGAGAAATAATCTCCAGCTGTCACTGACCTGGTGAAACAACAGAGACATGTGGATGCAACACATTATTTCATCACCGCTGGCCACAGGTAATTCAATTCAATTAATTTTTTGTTTGTATAGTGCCAAATCACAACATCGTCTCAAGACACATTACATACTAAAGTCGAGACCTCACAATATTACAGAGAAAACCCAACAGTTCTCACAATGAGCAAGCAATTGGCGACTGTGGAGGAGAAAAAACTCCCTTTTAATCTCTTACAGAACCGGACTCAGTTGTGGGCGGCCATCTGCCGAGAAAAACGGGGGAGAGGAGAGGTAGGCAGAAAGAAGGGGTGAGAAGAGAGAGAGAGAACAGTTGTATAAACACTGCTTTAAGCTCTATCAGACTAATTCTTATGGTTATAGTAATACTGGCAGCCTCCCTCCCCTCTGTTGTCATCCTGCTCAACCTCTCATCAGCTTTTGACACAGTGAGCCACCAAATCTTCCTCTCTATCCTCCAAGAACTGGGAGTCTCAGGCTTACAATCTCCCTGTTCGCATCCTACCTCTAGTTACTTGGAGAGAATCGGTGTCTGAACCCTGCAACCTCACTACTGGGGTCCCTCAGGGCTCTGTTCTGGGCCCCATCCTCTTCTCTCTGAACACCAGATAATTAGGCTCTGTTATTCACTCACCCAGCTTTTCCTACCACAGCTATGCAGATGACACCCAACTCATTTGTCCTTTCCACAATCTGAAACCAAGGTGGCAGCACAAATTTCTGCATGTCTGGCTGACATGTCGACGGCGACGCACCACCTGAAGCTCAATCTGGACAAGAAGACTGAGATGCTTTTTCGCCCAGGGAAAGCGTCTCCCATCAATGACCTGCCCATTAATATTGAGAACTCTGTGGTGACTCTAGATCTGCAAGGAACCTGTGGGTGACACTGTCCTTCGCTTCCAACGTCGCAGTGACGACCCGCTCCTGCAGATTCATCCTCAACAATGTCAGGAGGTAAATCTGTTCCTCCCTGAAGAGGTGTTGGTGCAGGCTTTTGTCATCTCATGCCTGGACTACTGCAACTCCCTACTAGGTGGTCTGCCATAGGCCTATCACGAAAATTACATTGTCGACTTATCGTACGATACATGAACTCGATCATTTATATTGACCTTGATAATCGCCATTGTGTTTGTTGACAGCTAGGCACGCTACTTTGTGACTACTCGCCAGGAGGTTCTTATTCATCTGCCAGGACCTGTCTGTCTACGTCACGCATCAACATACCAATGCCTGTGTTTTGATAGGAGTTAGCACTTAGCATGCATGCTATCGTCCGACCAACAGAGTGAAACAGATGGCGATGAACAGTCACAAGTCTGAGCGACCACAAGGCAAAGTGCAGACTATGCGGGTTGTTTATTAGCTGCAAGTCGGGACGCACTTCGCATCTGGACAAACAGCATGACATTGATGTGGGGCAATGCACAGTGTATTTGATGTCTTGCAGTCTCAGAGTGCGAGTGTGTCAGTCTGCTCATCAGCACAAGCACCCCACAAGAACCAGTTAAGATCTTTTACATGCAGTTAGATGTCTGAATGCACTAGTTATGACATGTTGCCCCTATTGCTGCTTTGATGAACTGCCCCTGCTGCTGAAAATAAGAGGAAACTGGCAGTGATACAAATTGTGTAGAAGAGTTCAGTGATTCACATGCGCTACAACCAATAGACCTTTAATAAAAGCTCACATTTTTCAGTTGCAAAAAAAATTACGATTATATTGTTTATCACACAATAGATTGTTTATCTCACAATAATTTTATATATCGCCTTATATATCGATTGACAAAAAGTAGTTATCGTCACAGGCCTAGTCTGCTGACATGTGCCATCCGAACTCTGCAGCTCATCCAGAATGCAGCGGCCCGATTCAAGGCACTGGTATTCGCCTACTCTACTGCGAATGGTTCAAGGCCTTCCAAAAACCAGAAAATGGTCAAACAAACACCCCAGCCCGTCCACTCCGCTCTGCTATTGCCAAATGGCTTGCTACTCCCTCACTGTGAGAGGTGGGCAGCCACCGCTCAACTAAACCCTGTCTGTTTTCTGTCCTGGTTCCTCAATGGCGGAACAAGCTCCTATTGACATCAGGACATTCACAGTTCAAACGGTTCTGTGTGAAAATATGTGAGTTTTCAGCTCAGCCCTGAGCTGAAAACAAAAGTAATGCCTCGGGTCGTGCCACACAACACTGCGAGTGCAGTTTGTAAACATCACGCGTCGACACCTTAAGAGCAGTGCCACCTGCTAGCGGGTCGCACTGCAGCTCTGTGGTTTTGGCCTAGTGGTTTGCACGTCAGTTTCCCATTCCCGAGGTCGCGGGTTCCCGGCCTGGCGAGAGCAGTACAATCACAACAAAAACAAAGAGAGAAGCAAGCTTTCTTCAAGATCGCTTACTGCCCCTTTAATATGGAAAAAACAAAGCTATCAGCAAAACAATAAGAAATTAAATCACTTTTTCTTAAATTCACTGTTGAAGTGTTGAAAAGGATGTAAAAGGTTGATAGATAATCTGAAAAAATGGAGAATACTATCTGAGTTTACTGTAATACACTGGCACTGAGGCTGTGGCCAATGAAAGAAGGTTTTCTCAATGCTGTCGCACAGTGTGTGTCAGTGAGGATTCTGAACCTTTTTCTGAACCTAACCTCTCGAGAACCACTCTACCATAGTTTTACATTTTTTCACATCCCATTGGGATGTTTAAAAAAACCCCCAATACTGTCTGTCACCCCTACATTTTTAAAATGACATGATTATTTAAGGGTTGACCCGATATACTGACTATCAGCATGTCGCCAGACAAAAGACTGAGTCTGAAGATAAACTATTTTTGTACTCTAACGGGGAAGGGCCCCTTAAAGGCTGTAATATTGTATTAGACCATTAAACAATTAATTCATTCAGAAATAACATTTTACCTACTATGCAGACGAAATGTCAAACTTCGAAATTACAGATGAAACAATAATAATAATAATAATAATAATTAACCTTAACTTAACTATCCCATTCACAATGACACTGCTGAATCCAGTGTGTTAAATGTTTTCACTTTAATGAATCTCATATCCTGCACACAACTACATCACAGCTTTGTGTAGCTCCACAAAAATACTCCTTAATCACATCATTACAAAATTTACTTACTTGACATGCGGGAAATTAAATAAAAAGTGTCATAAGAGTGTAATGCTTGTGCCCGTGTTTTAGACCAATGCCAAGAATGTTCATACATGTGCAGAAAGGCGAACCTTGTGAATGTATCCCAGGTTTTTCTCCGGAGCAGCAACACACATCCCCATGTAGTAACCTGGAGAAATGAACAGCAACAAGGACATAAGCCATCACCTCAAACACAGCCCCAAGGTAAGCACACAACTCTGCCCCGTACACAAACATGGAAACAAGCATGCAGATATTAACTGCCATATTCCCTGAACTTGTACTTGTACATGGATTTAAAATGTGTCAGCCTCAGCTTGGAAATCTTTACATCTACACCTGATAAAACATGTAGGAAGTGCACTCCAGTGGGGGGAAAAAAGTCTGGATCTCTGTATTTTAACATTCCTTCCACACAAAAATGATATGTTGATTAATTTGAAAGGTTGATTGGCAGAAACGGTTTTCAAATGTTTTGGAATTTTTTTTGTCAAACATAAGAAAGATTTTCTGGATCCAGCTTCTTAAATGTGCAAATGTAAAATGCCTACGTTAACTGACTATAGTTGGGTTTTGGAAAATTGTACAGTTATTTGCACTAGTATCTCACATTAAAGAAACACAAATATTAATTGGGCAAATAATTAAGCAAATAAGATGAAGATTAATCCATGATGAAAATAACAGGTAGTTGCATCCCTAAATAAACAGGGGCATGCTACTTTTATGGCTGAATGAAAATCAATATGAAACTGTCAAATAGACTGAACATGTTGAATTTTCTTTCTGGTATGGTCTATGTTGTCCATCTGCAAGGTTTATTTGACTGTAATTAGACTACTTCATTTATAAGTTTCCTTTAGTATCAGAGTGATCCAGTGACAGATGGCTGTACATCCATCTGGTCACAGCTCATTCTAATACATATCTTTTTTTTTTTATGTGAACACATACAGGCTAAAATGGCTCAGGATGAGCCAACAGTGTAACTCAATGATACCATAGCATAATTACACTTATGTCAGATTGTCAGTGAATAGGATGTGGGAGAACTAGACAAATGGCTCAGATCTTTACACCACATATCTTAACTTATTTAAAAATGTATCCTAAACAACTAGTTTAGTGGTTGGAACTAATTATTCTTCATGTTCCAAACCAAAACTTGTCATAAGAACTAAAATACCTTTTACTTTATACAAAAAAATAATTATCCTTTAGTACAGACACACATCATTATCCAACGAGGCATGCAGCTGGAGGTTGTTTTATTTTACCTAAAGCAAAAACCAAATCAATTCAACATTCAGTCGAATATAGAGCAATGTGTGAATGGAACTTTAAACAACAAAACACTCAGTATAGTTTTAAAAAATCACTTAAAGAATATTACCTTCAAAGAAACGTCAGTATCTAATACTAATTCTTGTAGTGAGTCGGTTACATGGGCTTTTTGTTATCACTTATTCTTCAGATATAGATTTATTCGTATTGGTGTAATAACTTATTTTTTTGGCTTTTCGTTTTATTGCATCAGATGTAATTTTTGTAACTATTTGAGTTGTATTTTGTTTAGTGTTTGTGTAAACGGATGTAATGTCATGTGCACTGTTTTTTAAGTCATTGTGTAAATTTTATTTTTCACAACATAAACTGCAGCATCCCAGGTAGAAGAAATTTTCTAGGTTGTGCTTAAGCTAATGGGGATCCAAACAAACAAACAGCTTTCCCAGGTCCTCTGGGTCAGAGAGGTCCAAGGAGAGACTACAGACCAACAGGACAGAGAGGCGTGGGACAGGGTGTTGGAGTGTGAGCGAGAAGAAGTCTGGTCCACGTCAGCTCCACCATGTTGCTAACGTGTTGTCAAAGTGCCAGGCCTACATATATGAAAGTGTGCGAATACGTTATAGCGATCAAAGTGCTCGATAAAACTAATAAAGCAGAAAATCTACCACTTGGACACAAAGCTGGCAGGAGTGTCAACCTGTGTCCACCGCTGCTAAACGGGGCAAGCGAACTTATGTTGGTACTACATGAAGAACAGAAACAGTGTGTTTTACCTAACGGCAGAGCGGAGTGGACCAGCACGGTGACACTGGTCCTCCGAATGTGGTACTGAACGAAGCCCACATCCTCGCTCCCCAAACAGGACGAGAACAGGTTCTGGATGGTCAAGCCGGCCGAGCGGAACTCACTGGGCGTGAACACGAAGCACAGACAGAACACAATGTAGGCCAAAGTAAAACTTAACTCCGGACTCTCCATACTTCCTCTGCTTGTAGCTGACTACCACTGCGCGACTATCCTTTCTATGGTGCTACTCTTCTCATGGAGGTACACTGAGACCATCCATTCTACCCTTTATGTCTGATCGAGGCAGTGTTCTTTTTCTTTTGTCATTTTGCCAGCAGCTGACTTCTTCTTCTTCTTCTTCTTCTTCTTCTTCTCTGGTTTATGGCAGATCGCTAAACAACGTTTTAAGGTGCATACCGCCACCTAGTGTACCGGAGTGTGTAACCCCAGGCTTCATAAACTTCAGGTTACATTCTCAGATCAAAATAATAAAAATAATAATAATAATAATAACAATAATAATAATAATAACAATGAAACAAAAACAATGAAACAAAAATATATAAGAAAAGAATAGAGCATATACTATATTTTATGATATAGCCCTGAATCTTTAAGAAAACTCAAAAGCGCCCTACAGCATTCCATAGTTTTCTCACTCATCCCTTAGATCCCTTCCAAATCCCATCCCCGTTCTAATTCATAAATCTTATCACGCAAATAACAACTCTTTCAGGTCTTATCTCTTCTATCCACTATAAACATAAAATAATAGCAACTACTTCTGCTGTAAATAACGACAATCTGTTATTAATTATTTTACATATGGTCACATTAAACTCGGATATATGTACTCCTGCTCCTACATGACAACTCCCTGGATCCTTAGATCCATCACTAAACACTTGCATATAATTATAAAAATTTCTCTTCACATACTCTTGAACCAAAACTCCAATGTTCCCCTCATTCCTTTCACTCCATTCTCTCTTCTTTTCCAGACACTGGCAATATCCATGGAGGAACATTACCCCACACAGTATTAGGGCCATAGTCCAACACATTTAAACCATATTCTTCAGCTAATTTATTAATATCCCATCCAAATCCTCTACGTTTCCGTCGTTGTTCATATTCTCAGCATTCACACAGCATGTTTGTTGCAGGCTGCTCCTCTCAAGACCCCTTTAACTTGACCCAATATGCCAGTGACAGCTTTGAGCGTCTTAGGTATAATTGTAACTCATCAGCTTCCACTAGCAGTGCATTCGTAAGAGTTGTTCTAATTCCACCATAATCCTAAATATTTAAACTCTCCTACCCTTTCCATACTTTTGCCATACAATTTAAGCTGTACCTGTTCTAAATTCCCTTTTTCTGGTAAAAAACATATAGCATGACTTTGCAACCGACTTTTTAAATCATCAGTCATATGACCATTTTTCAACCCACAATATAGCACTCTGAATACTATTAGCCACATGTGTGATATTTCCCCCCCTTTTCCATATAGCCCTATCATCTGCAAAAAGTGATGAACCAATTTCTTTGCCAACATTCACAAATATAAAATTTATCATGATATTAAACAGAATAGGACTGACATCACTGCCTTGGAAAAAAATTCCCCTCTATTCAATTTGCTATATATTGTAAAACTGGCGACCACCTCTCTAAATAAATGTCCACCCTGAGTCAAAGTTTTGCTGTTATATTTTCCACGCAGTTGACTGCTTTGACTCCTTTGGTCTATGGTGGGAGGGTTCGGTTCGAGCCAATTTCTTGTGATCAATTCATGGGCAACTAAAAGAATGTACAATTTGTTTTTCCCCAACCCACTTAAATGTGTGTTCCCTAGAATGATTCCCTGTGGGTCAACTGGCATGTTCAACTCAAATATCTCTCCAATAACTCTCTTTACCTCCTTCCAGAATACTTTTAATTTTGGGTCGTCCCAAAAGGTGTGAGAGAAATCTCCAATCACTCCACATACCCTCCAGCAAAGGGGGCTAGACCTCTCGTCATAGCCATATATCACAAAGGGTGTTCTGAAATAACGCCTTCTCAACTTCCAGGCAAATTCCCTCCAACTTGGACTATTTAGGCATCTATGCCAAGACACTCAGGACTCCTCCCACTCATCATCCGGGATTATGACATGGCCTCCAGTTCCCATTTATTTCTCACCTCTAATGTATTATCTGACAAATCCAAACGAATTCTGTTGTATAAACAAGATATTATTTTACTAGTGTGCTTTTGATTCTCCACCACTTCTTTCCAATACTGTTTAAAATTAGACGGCAAAGATTTAGTTTTGTCCCATTCTTTATGTGTCATCAAATAGTGACGTATTTGAAAATATCTGAACAAATCGTTGGGTGCAATACCATATTGGGCTTGAAGTTGGGAAAAAGCCCTCAGCGTAGTACCCTCAAATAATTGATTCACTGTGGTCAGACCTTTCCCTGCCCATCAAATAAAACCACTGTCCACTTTTTGCTGGCAGAAAGTCACCAATGGAAGCTATATTAGTTGCCCTAGATAAAGACAGTGGCAGGTTCGACGTTTTTCTTATTTGTCCAGACCTTTAGGGTATAGATTACCCATTCATTTTGTATCTTTAATTTTTGCCACACTTTTGCCTCCACAAACGGGAGTGCCAAGATTGATACAAAGCTTTGTTTTATTTGTACCCATTTTGTTTCCTTATCAAGCTTAATCCATGAAATCCATATTCGTAATTGTGATGCCCAATAATAGCTTCTCAAATGAAGTCAAGTTAAACCCCCCTTCTCCTTAAGCGATTAAAGGACTTTCAGTCTCACCCTGGGCCTTTTTTTCTGCCAGATGAATTGGGAAATACGCCTTTCCAGGAATTTAAATGGAGATATTGGGACTGTTATAGGAAGAGAGGAAAAGAAAAACAGTAGTCTTGGCAGTACATTCATCTTGATAGTCTCCACCCTTCCTACTAAAGATAAGGGGAGCATATCCCATCTTTCTAGGACAGGTGCAGACAATCACAGGGGCAGGAGACACAAGAAAAAACAAAACACCAGAAACAAGACAGGAAGTGAAACAACACAATGAACTAATTCAAAATAAAACCGGAAATGAGAACACAAGATCATGACAGAACCCCCCTCTTAAGGACCGATTCCATGCGGTCCAAAAAAAAAAAATCTATACAGAGCAGGGTGGATGGAAGGGGGCCAGGACGGACTGAAAAAACTGTCACTGGGGAACTGGACAGGGGTTTTGCTGGGGGGTTTCAGCAGGCGTAGCAGTTCTGGGGGAAGGCCCAGTGGACTTGCAGGCAGGCACGACAGTTCTGGGGGAAGGCCCGGTGGCCTTGCAGTCAGGCACGACAGTTCTGGGGGACGGCCCGGTGGCCTTGCAGGCAGGTACGACAGTTCCGGTGGACCACCGACGAGGGACATGGAGCAGGCGACGGTCGGACCACCGACGAGGGACGCGTCGATCGGCCCACCATCCGGGGACGTGGAGCAGGCGACGGTCGGACCCCCGACGAGGGATGCGTCGATTGGCCCACCGATCAGGGACGTGGAGCAGGCCTTGGTCGGACCACCGATGAGGGACATGGAGCAGGCGCCGGTCGGACCACCGACGAGGGACGCGTCGATTGGCCCACCATCTGGGGACGTGGAGCAGGTGACGGTCAGACCCCCGACGAGGGATGCGTCGATCGGCCGATCGACGAGGAGTAGCAGTCGTCGGCCGGACCACCGACGGGGAACGTGTCGATCAGTCCATCGACTGGCGACGAGGAGCAGGCGTCGGCCGGACCACCGATGGGGAACGTGTCAATCGGTCCTCCGATGGGCGAGGAGGAGCAGGCGTCGGTCGGACCACCAACGGGCGAGGAGGAGGAGCTGATGTCGACCGGACCACCGACTACGGACGCGTCGATTGGTCCTCCAAGAGGCCTTGCAGACAGGTACGACAGTTCCGGTGGACCACCGACGAGGGACATGGAGCAGGCGACGGTCGGACCATCAATGAGGGACGCGTCGATCGGCCCACCATCCGGGGACGTGGAGCAGGTGACGGTCGGACTACCGATGAGGGACGCGTCGATCGGCCCACCATCCGGGGACGTGGAGCAGGTGACGGTCGGACCCCCGACGAGGGATGTGTCGATCGGCCCACCGACCGGGGACGTGGAGCAGGCCTTATAGGACCACCGACGAGGGACATGGAGCAGGCGCCGGTTGGACCACCGCCGAGGGAGGCGCCGGTTGGACCACCGCCGAGGGAGGCGTCGATCGGCCCACCGACGAGGGACGCGTCGATCGGCCCACCGACGAGGGACGCGTCGATCGGCCCACCGACGAGGGACGTGGAGCAGGTGACGGTCGGACCACCGACAAGGGACGCGTCGATCGGCCCACCATCCGGGGACGTGGAGCAGGTGACGAGGGTGGGGAAGGTGTCGATCGGTCCTCCGACTGGCGACGAGGAGCAGGCGTCGACCGGACCACCGACGACGGATGCGTCGATTGGTCCATCGACTGAAGATGAGGAATAGCAGACGTCAGCTGGACCACCGACGGGGAACATGTCAATCAGCCCACCGACTGGGGACGAGGAGCAGACGTCGGCCGGACCACCAACGGAGAACGTGTCGATCGGTCCATCGACTGGGGACAAGGAACAGACGTCGGCCGGACCACCAACGGAGAACGTGTCGATCGGTCCATCGACTGGGGACAAGGAACAGACGTCGGCCGGACCACCAACGGAGAACGTGTCGATCGGTCCATCGACTGGGGACAAGGAACAGACGTCGGCCGGACCACCAACGGAGAACGTGTCGATCGGTCCATCGACTGAAGACGAGGAGGAGCAGACTTCAGCCGGACCACCGACGGGGAACATGTCTATCGGCCCACCGACTGGGGAAGAGGAGCAGATGTCGGCCGGACCACCAACGGAGAACGTGTCGATCGGTCCATCGACTGGGGACGAGGAGAGTTCGGCTGGACCACCGACGGGGAACGCGTCGATCTTTCCACCGACTGGGGACGTGGAGCAGGCGTCGGTCAGACCACCGACGGAGAACGTGTCGATCGGCCCACCAACTGGAGACGTGGAGGACGGCTGGAGGCAAGCAAGCCGCAGGCCTGCCGACATTGTTGGCCTGTTCTTAGCTCGAGCCGAATCATCCAAAAATCCCTGGAGTTCTCGTATTATGTCATAAAGCTCCTCAACTGAAACGCCACTCTTTCCCCTACCAACTGAGGACGAGGAGGAGCAGACATCGGCCGAACCACAGACGAAAAAGTGTCGATCGGTCCTCCGACTGACGCTAGCCAACTGGGGTGCTGGCTGGATGCTAGCAGGCCTGATGCTAGCCAACTGGGGTGCTGGATGGATGGCACACTGGGAGGCTGGCTGGATGCTAGCAGGCCTGATGCCAGCCAACTGGGGTGCTGGCTGGATGGCACACTGGGAGGCTGGCTGGATGCTAGCAGGCCTGATGCTAGCCAATTGGGGTGCTGGCTGGATGGCACACTGGGAGGCTGGCTGGATGCTAGCAGGCCTGATGCTAGCCAACTGGGGTGCTGGCTGGAAGACACTGGAAGACTGGGTGGGAGTCCGGAGAATTCAAAATGTCCTTGAGCCAGCCAGGCAACGAACTCCTCAACCAGGCCCTCTGGGAAACTTCCCTGCGTGCCTTGCGCAGACACCCTTCCTTGTATTCCCATCCCATGTCTCTATTAAATTGTCCATGAATACAAGTCAGGGTGTAAATTAATTCATGAAGATCTAAATCAAAAAAATCACCTGCTGGGTCCATTTTTTAGGTTGGATCGTACTGTCACGACTGAACAGGAATTGGACCCAAATGCAAAAGTGATGAAAAAACAGGATATTTAATAATAAAATGAAAACAATCAAACCAAGGGTGTCCACAAAATGTAGCAAACAAAGGTAATCCAAATACTGGAGCCAGGGGGAAAAATGCAGAAACAGACCGGGGCAAAGGGCAGGCAAAGGGCAGGCAAAGGGCAGGCAAAGGGCAGGCAAAGAGCAGGCAAAGAGCAGGCAAAGAGCAGGCAAAGAGCAGGCAAAGAGCAGGAACAGACAGGAACAGACAGGAACAGACCGGGCCAGACAACATGAAAAAACAGACGATCCAACAACAGACAAAGGGAAGCACAGAGACTAAATACACACAAGGTAGGCAGGGCAATTAGAACACAGGTGAGATACATTAGGAACAGGTGCAGAAAATCACGGGGCAGGAGACACAGGAAAAAACAAGACACCAGAAACTAGACACAGGACAGGAAGTGAAACAACACAATGAACTAATTCAAAATAAAACAGGAAATGAGAACACAAGATCATGACAGTTTAGGCCTTTCTCCTCTTATCAGCATTGCTTCAGGTTTCCCTACGTTAACTTTGTACCTTGAGACTTCCCCAAAGTTCCTCAAACATTGCATGAGTGCAGGAATAGAAGATATCGGGTTTCTAATAAACAAAAGAACATCATCCCCGAACAACGATATTTTGTGTATCCCACCCCCTCCATCATGTATCCCCTCAATTTGGTAATTTTTCTTAATCATTTCAGCCAGTGGCTCTATACACAGTGCAAATAAAAAAGGAGAGGCTGGATTTCCTTGTCTAACACCTTTCTTAAGTCCAAAAAATTCTGAGCAGTGTCCATTCACCCTGACCCTTGATATTGGGTCCCTATTTACAGTGTTAATCCACCTGATAAAAGTTGAATTGAATCCCATCTGTTCCATGGTGAAATTTAAATATGCCTAATCCACTCTGTCAAACGCTTTCTCTGCGTCAAGGCTAAGAAGCATTGGCGATTGGGTGGAGTCTCTTACTAATGACTGTAAATTTAAGGCCCTTCTTATATTATTCATACTTTGCCAACCTGGTATGAAGCCAGTCTGGTTTGGATTAATTAATTTCTTTAGATACTTCTGCATTCTGCGTGCCAGTATGGAACTAAGAATCTTAACATTAATTCCTAGTAGGCTAATTGGCCTGTATGAGCCACACTCCAATTAGTCCTTACCCTCTTTATGAATTATGGATATTATAGCCTCTGACCAACTCTTGGGTAGGTCATTTTCACTTAAGGCATAGTTAAAAACCTCACAAAGTTTTGGTGTTATCTCCTCCATGAAAGTCTTATAAAATTTGCAGGGGAAGCTGTCTGTACTTGGGGGCTTGTTGTTCTTCATAGATTTGATAGTCTATCTTATTTCATTTTCCATAATCTGGGCTGTTAAACGTTCTGCCTCTGCCCCTGTCAGGTTTGGCAACTCTATATTTTTAAAGATTGCTCTCAAGTTAGCCATATTTTGACACCCTTCCGGTGTGTCATAGAGGTTTTGATAAAATGATTTAAATGCATCGGCCACTTCTACTGGGTGAGAAACTTCAACTGAGGACGTGGGGTGTTTAATTTTGGACACTATACGATTCGACTGCTCTTTTCTCAGTTGAAAGGTGGGCAGGCGGCTCGCTCGATTCCCCATCTCGTTAAATTTCTGATTTTTGTATCTGAGCGCTCAGCTTTAGGTGTAAGTAAATCACCTAAGGCCTCTCTGTAGCCTTGAAGTCGTTTCAATGTGTTAGGATCTCTGGAGGCTTTGTGCTCACATTCTAGTCTTTTAATATCACTTTCCAGTTGTCTCTCCTTTTCAAGTCTCTGTTTATTTGATTTGACCGCCATTTCAATACATTTACCTCTCAGTACCGCCTTTGCCCCATCCTTAAGAATGGAGGGGGAAACTGACCCATTATCATTTATTGCAAAGTATTCTTCTATAGTTCCTTTTAATTGTTTTTGCATAGCTGAGTCTGTAAGCATGGAAACATTTAATCTCCAGGATTTAAAGTGCCTGTCAAAACCTAAGTTTAATGTCATTTTTACTAGGGCATGGTCAGACAGGGTAATAGGTTCTATAATACAGTCTTCAACCATATGAAGACTCAGATTGGAGATACAAATCATATCAATCCTAGAATACAATAATTACAATAACAATAATTATCCCTTTTGCTTCCCTTGCCAATATGGATGATACTTAAAAAAAAAAAATTAGGATCATGTTCATTTGAGGCATAAATATTCATAATAGTTAAGTTAGTCCCACCTATTGTCCCTATGATCTCAATAAATCTGCCCTGTTTGTCTTTCACTTCTCTCTGTATTGCAAAGCTGATCAAAATCGCTACTCCTTTGGACAAGATGCAAAAAACACTTGGTCCACCCAATCCCCTCCCCATTTTATTATGTTCTGTATCTAAGTGAGTTTCCTCTAACATAGCTAATGAGCATTTGTATTTTTTTTTAGCTGTCCCAATATCTTCTTTCTTTTTATAGGGTGGATAAGCCCTTTAACATTGTAACTGACAATATCTAGATTAGGCATAAGGTAACTTTATGTGATGTCTGTACATTATTTCCATCTGTCCCCTTAAAATGATTTTTTTTCCTCAATTCAAAACACAGCACTGTGTTGCACGGTCACTCTTTGAATTGCATATCACACCTGTGTGCAGACTTTAAGAACATGTCAAGGATATAAGAACTGTTGAAAGATAATAGAACAAAATGAACATTTCAAACTTCAAAAAGGGAATACCATTATAACAACAAAATCATCTGAAATGGCATCTCCAACATTAACACGGAATGTTCGATTAGACAGGAAGTCTAAAATCCAATTATATAACCTACCGCCAATACCCATTTTCTGCATCTTAATCAGTAGTCCATCTCTGCACATTGAGTCATAGGCTTTCTCGATATCAAAGTAAACAATAATCATAACTTCTTTCATACTGATTGGTTTCTCTGCCTCATTACTCACTTTCACTAAAGCATCTGCCGTGGATCTTCCTTTACGGAATCCACTTTGATATCCACTTAACAACCCTCTTTGTTCCAAATAGTACGACAATCTGTAAACAACCATTTTTTCGATTTGCACAAGTCAGATGTAAGCGCTATAGGTCTGTAATTTCCTGCATAATCTGGGTCTTTACCAGGCTTACCTTCTTTCCATACTAAATTAAACAGTCTTAATACACATTCAAAAACTTCATCTGGTAACTGTCTGAACATTGCATAGCACAGTTGTTCTTATCCTGGAGCCGTATATCCACTTCCCTCTAGGGCCCTTTTCATTTCATGTAATGTAAATTCCATGTCAAGTGATGATCCATCACTATCCTTTTTCTTGTTATATGAGTATTTGTTATTAATCTTTCCTCTTTCTACTGTTTATGCAGCTCATCTAAATGACTTCCACTATGTACACTTGCAAACTTCTTCCCCAGTAGATCAGCTGCCTCCTTATTTGTTACTGCCAGGTATTCTCCATCTATCAATACTGGAATTTTAACAGATTTCCTTTTTCCGCTCATAAATCACTTAATCATTGACCAAATGTCACTCAATCCAAAGCAGAATTGCATCCATTCATTCCTTTTGGATGACTTGATTATTTTCCGTGCCATAGCTCTCTTCCTTTGATAATCAATCAGATTATCTTGACTCTTACATTTCACATTTTCTTAGATTTCTTAGATTTCGGAATGCATGATTTCTTTCTTTTATAGCCTTTTTACATTCATCATTCCACCATGGAACTATCTTCTTTTTCCCATTCCCTGTGCCCTTAGGAATAGACTTTGATGCAGCACTAATAATCATGGAATTCACTGCTGCTGCACAGTTATCTAAATCACCCTCTAACAATACACTGTTTTAAATAACTCAGAATAGCATTCTCTAAATATTTCCCATTTAGCTTTAGGAAAACACCATATTTCTATTACATAGTCTTCCTGTGCATACAACTCAAAATTTATAGAGCATAATATCGGATAATGATCATTCCCTATGTTAGTATCATTCATCACACTCCATTCACATAAATTACACACATTTCCTGAAACTAAAGTTAAATCCAGACATGAAACTATATTTCTTGTAACATCCTCCCTGGTAACTTTCCCATTGTTAAGGCAAACAAGTGTTCTCTCCTTGATTAGTTATTCTCCTACTTCTCCATTTGTGTCTGCATGATCACATCCCCATAGAGAATTATGATCATTAAAGTCCCCACACCCTAATTCTCTTCAATCAACATTACCTGAGATATTTTGAAATGCCTGCATTGACAATTTCTTACAAGGGTTGTAGAAGTTTACTAATTTGATATATTCTCTGGGACTACAGATTTCTAAAACTATACATTCATATTGATTTGGGACATTCACCCTTCTGTTAAATTATCCTTAATGAGTGTTACACATCCTCCGCCTTGTTTTTACATTCTATCACATCTGATAGAGTTGTATCCTGGCATGACAAAGTCCAAATGTGGTCTTAACAACCTTTCTTGTATACATATGATTTCAGGTATAACTTCCAGATCAGCTACAACCTTCTTGAGCTACTGCCCATTGGCAATTAAACATCTGGCATTCCATTGGAGTATATGCATTACCATGAGGAACTAATTATCATCATCCCGGTGTGGCGTAACATCATAATTAAAGGGGTTCAGCATCTTTTGGATCAGTTTTGCTGTAACTTCTTTAATCCCCAGTATCTCCATAGCTGCCTCCACGATTGTCTTGATTCTATCACTTTACCTTGTTTGTTGCATTGTCACATTCATTATTTTTTATATGAAAGCAAAAAAACAAATTTTATGCACAATCAGCGTATCTTCATTAATCTTCCTGACATCGGGATTTCTTTCTGTTTGTCTTTGACTTGGAATGGGAGACGGACCATCCAATTGACTATTTATATTTTCTCTTGTAGTGTTTACATATACCCTTTCACTGGATCTAATAATTATCTCACTTTCCTTCACCTTTTTGAGTGCATCAGCATATGACACCTGATTTGTTACTTTATATTTCTGCACCTCTTTAGCTTGCCTTTGAACTGGGCATCCTCCAAAAGCAGCACTGTGTTCACTACCGCAGTTGCAACATCTGATTTTACATCTTGACCACATTTTCCATATTCATGTTCACCTCCACATCTAGCACATCTCAGCTTTCCTTTGCATTGTCCTGCAGTGTGTCCCATATTTTGACATTTGAAACAGCCCAGTGGTGCTGGGATAAACTCTCTGTCATCATAACTTCAATATCCCATTCTTACTTTCTTCGGCATAACATTTTCAGATTCTAATAGCACTGACCGGCTATCAGTTTACACACCTCTCTTTTCATTTGTAGTCTTGTTGCTTTCACCACCTTTCCCCCTTTCACTTCATGAATTATCTCCTCCATATTCATTGCTAGACTAATCAGGACTAAGCTCCTGACCTGGGGCGACAGAGCCTTTGCTGCAGCTGCCCCCTCCCTCTGGAATGCCCTTCACAGCCATATCCGCAGTGCCAACACCCTTCCGTACTTCAAGACAGCCGTCAAAACTCACCTCTTCATTCATGCTTTTAACCCTTTAAACTTAAATAAATAAATAAAATTATCTGCATAAATTCTTTTCTAATGAGATATTGAAATAGAATTAAATAACATTTAAGCCTGAGCTTCACTGACTGCCAGTCAGATTGTATAATTTTTCCTTTGTGCTGAATTTTATTTTGCCTGTCAGTGGTACTGAACTACTGCATTGATTATTCAAATTTTTATAAGAAGCAAGTGAAACTCTACATAATTCCAGTCTGAAATATCTAAAAATCATTTATTTGTAAATATGATTGTATAAAGGGAAGCCCAGTAAATATAGTACTATAGTAATATCAGTAAAATACAGTATGTACTATTACACTGCAAAAATCATATTTTATAAGCAAAACTGATATTCTGTTGCATTCAAGAATGAATAAAACCCTATCCGACCCATTATTCATGTTGAAAAATAGCAGTGTTTTGAAGATGAAATCAAGTGAAACAAGGTTTTTACTTAAAAGCAATGTTTTATTAAATATACTCAAATGTGTCTTCAATGGAATTTTGAGCTTACTGTCTGCTAACAACCAGACACAAGACGTTTTTTACATAGATTGTTACTAAAATCCAATTTGTATTTTTATAGTCTAAAATTAACAGTTTTTAACATGTACATATCATCATACATTGTCACTGTCTCTCAGTTGTGGACAGTAACGAAGTACATTTACTTTTTTATAGACACCTGCTGTAAAAGAACTTTACTCCAAATTCAATGTAGTTAATAATCGAGAATTCAAATGTAACTAAGTAGTGATCGTACAGAGGGTTTTGAGAAAATATTATTAGATTTTCAGTTTCTATGCCAGAACGAAGTCAAGGCTGTGATTAAAACAATGAGTGGATTTTATTCAATTGAATGAAACTAATTGTCAGTGAATTAGTGAATTAAAAGCAGAACTTAACTGTCGGTGGCAAAATCAACATGAATGTCGAAATCACCCACTATAAAGATTTTTTCTTATCCATATCATAGTCAGAAGTAAAAATAACAAAAGAATAAATAATTGAGAAGAAAAAAAAAAGTAAAAAAATAAACAGTGTTATATCACTGTTGGATGTTGCTGTTTTACTAGACTTAATTGATTCATATATCCCTTAATTTCCAATTTTAAGCATAGGCTTGATTGATATATTATGTTGCTCAGTGGCTGCACCGTGCTGAAAGGGTCCCAGCTACGGTGATAGTATAAGAAGGGTGGGTTAGTCATCTTCACCATCCCTCTGTAGACCTGAGCATATCTGTTTACATTTGTGATAGCAACATGATAATGACAAAAAGGATATTGATGATGTGATGACCCAAATTAATAAAGATTAATAAATGAATAAAATTAAATAGAATACATGTTGACAAATTACACATGAAGATGAAGGCTTCAGGACGAGAGCGGTCGTCTCTAGCGTTCCCGTCGGGAAAGTGCTTAACGCTGTTGTGCGTGGATATTGGTAATAGTACCATTTGTCTAAGCAATATAGTTGATCAGTTATGGCTATCAAAATAATAAAAGATTTACATAAAAAAATATGAATATTAAATAATAACTTTAATTAATATAAAAGTTCCTCGGGGCACCATCCTTCAAAGGAAGGGAAATGATAGTCAATCAACTGATTCAGTTTCATTCACAGTATACTAACTACCGGTTTGGGGTTCTGATTGATGATTACATTAATAATTACCACCAGAATCACAACCCTGGTAGTTAACAGAGGTTGAAGGATTTGGAGTTCTACTGGCCAGCGGTTGGCAATACTCACATGTTATGCAATATTAAATGCACCAGACTGCATACTGCCTATGGAAGTTGCAGCAGTCTGCTTTGGCAGGCCTGCATGGAGTTCAGGATCTTCAGAGAGGCCTTTGCTCCCCTGAGGGAAGTAGGAGAAGGATATGTTGTCTCCTTGAAGTAAGAAGCAGGAAGAGAAACAAAGAGTGGGGGCACTGGGGTTGTATAGCCTGTTGACCCCCTGGGGTCTAGTGCACACGGTGACCAATGGCAGCTGGAGCTTAGAGGAGGGTTTTACACCCAAGGTGTGATAAGTGAAGCCTTCTGGGAATCAGAGTTTTCCAGTTTGTTCCTTTGTCTTTGGAACAAAGGACCAAATGGTCAAGTCCTCCATTTGTGAGGCACTACAATGCCTATTGATTGATTTTGCTAAAGATTTTAAATATCATGCTTTGATGTTTTTCCTGAATAAAAATGACTTGATATGTATTTAAGTTCACATTCGGTTAAATTGACAGCATTGATTATTGATTTGATTTTTGTATGCCATCTGTTTTCTGTTGATGTTTCACTATATCCCTGTATCTGTTGTATCATTTTTGTACAAAAAGAAAAAACTGCAGAAGTTTAATTGGTGTTCACATATCTTTTACTTTGCATCCATGCGAAAAGTTTGGCAGTGATTGCCCTCTTGATGCTTTGAGCTCTGGTCGGATATATTCACCTTGTGTGTTCTATCCTGGACTGGTTTGGGGTTTCAAATTAAGTGAGCTCAATGCGCTTTTGGTTTCTATGTTATTTTTTGTCTTTTCTTGTAGTGTTTTATCCTGCAAGACTGACACCTGTCCCTGTCCTTATCTTTATTATTGTTTGTGTG
The DNA here is from genome assembly GCF_022379125.1 of Scophthalmus maximus. Taxonomy (NCBI): domain Eukaryota; kingdom Metazoa; phylum Chordata; class Actinopteri; order Pleuronectiformes; family Scophthalmidae; genus Scophthalmus; species Scophthalmus maximus. The sequence continues at coordinate 2,636,920 of NC_061523.1, read as the reverse complement.
TGGACCAAGTCAAAAAAAGGGAGGAAATGTCATGGAATATCTCTCCTCTCCTGTGTGAGAGACTGTACTTGTCGCACTGTGCGAGGTCATCTTATCTTTGGCAGGTCAGGTCACTGTCTCTGGAAGTCATAGTCTTAGATTATAGTTAAGACATCTTGATACTGTGCCATTCTGTGTCATAGTCTTAGATTATAGTTTAGAAATCCTGGTACTAAGGAGCCATTCTATCTGTTTAATGATGACATGATTCTGAGAGGACATCATGCACTGACACTTTTTGATCTTTGTACAAACTAGAAATCCCCTCAATATTGAGCACCTGAAATAAATACTTCTGCTTAAGACCTTTTAAGATCGACCAACGATTTTTCATACTTGTTAAATTTCAGTTTATAAAAGTAATAGGAAAAAAGGTTGGGAAGTTCAATTGCAGTTATCAACAGAATAATATTGCCGTATTTAGACCACACTCACAAGGCAAATTATGAAACCAGCTGAGAACGGGATGCATCAAGAATCATCTTTGAAGAAGGGTCGTTTTTTGTATCCTGTGATAAAACTGCTGTTTGAGCTGTATATAAAACCTGCTTGTCCTTCTTTTCCTGGGGAGCAGCTTGATACCTTATTAAACATTTGTACTGTTCAGTGTGCAGACTAAAGACTAGTGCACAAGGCCCAGACTTGAGTTCCCTGCCCCGATCCAGCGGCGGGAACGAAAAAGAGTTGGTCGCCCACCTGTCTCAAAAAGCTGCAAAACTTATTTTATGTAGACTATTTATTTATTTAAATTCCAGTTGCAGCCATAACCGAACAGCAAAAGTAATGATGAAAATAAAATAAAACAAAATAATTAAATATGTCCTTTTTTGCTGGCAAGTGGAAAAACTAAAGTTACGGATGTAACTACGGTTCTATGATTCCTGGATGACCGCCAGAGGCAGTGCTTAACACTGGATATCTTCCGTCCCGCGAATGCACAGGTCGAGTATTAATATCAACAAAGTCACATGTGACCTCGGATGACCACCCACTCAGGTATAAGTTCATCACGAGATCGTTTCCTACAGAATCTTCTTGCGGGTTCACAAGATTCCGAGTGACCAAGAACTCTGGCGGTCATCCAGGATTCATAGAACCTTAGTTACATCCGTAACTTTTGTTCTATTTCATCCTTACTAACCGCCAGAGGCAGTGCTTAACACTGGAAGACTCATATCAACAGATTCACAAGGAATCCTGAGTACCCCCTCATAAAGATGAAGCAGAGGAACTCGGCCAAAGAACCACGGCCAATGGATGGGGGAGACATTGCAGTGTCTGGAGAATGTACTCTGTGATGCCCATGCGGGCGCAGCACATATGACCTCTAAGGGCACCTCTCTCAGGATGGCTCATGACGTGGAGACACTCCTGGAAGAGTGACATTTCACTCCTGATGGAATAGAACGGCCATTTGGCCTGTATGCTTAGGCTATGACGTCCACAATCCATTGGGACAGAGCAATGTACCGGATCCTTTTTTTCAACAGTACACCAGTCAGAAAACAGCCTCCACCTGTTCTCCTATTGCAGACAGGTAAAAGGTGCTCGGCCACTTAAAAATAGTACTCCTGACAGGAGACATGAGGTCGGTCCTGTCTGGAAAGTGCCAGGGTATCTCGCAGCATAGTAAAACAGGGAAAAACAGTCCTGGCCTGCCAGAACGGGGCCACCAGAGGAAACTTGCCCCGATGAAGCAACCTGAGAATTGTCTTGAATAGGTATTGTATGATTGGACAAGCATATGCTTGCCTCTCAGGTATGGCAGGAAGTGCTTGAGTGCTAGGTGCACGGCCCGTAGCTCCAGCACATTGACATGCTCCATACAGTCCTGATTGGAGGCCTGTTTTGCCAAGCTGTGCCCCATCCCGATATCATCCGTCGTGACAGTTTCATGACGAAACGGAACAGAGCCCATGGGTACACCTCTTGTCAGGTATGACTGCCTCCTCCATGGCAAGAGTGATAAGGCACTGTTCTGACACCTCGAGCCTTCTGTGTCTGTGCCACTTGGCGTCCAAGTGGAAGCCGTCCATCTACCTCTGTTGGGGGGATGACAGTTGAGGCAAGGCCCTCATAGTGACTATGTCCAGAGTTACACTGATGAAGGTTATGGTCTGAGAGGGGTTCTTCTCCAAGTTCACCTTGAGACCCCACCCGGCCACGTGAGAGAGAAGGCAAGCTGTGACCTGGGCGGCCTGAAGCCGGGATGGCACACAAATCAACCAGTCTTCTAGGTATGGCAGAATCTTCCTGCCCTGCGACAAGAGAGCGGCTGCGACGCATCTGGTGAACACACATGGGGAGAGGGAGAGTCCAAATGGGAGCAGCCTGAACCTAAAATTATGGCCTTGGACTGCGAAAAAAAGAAAACTGCTTGTGTGAGGCACAATGGGAAAATGAAGAATCTTTGCTGCGTCATGGATAGTAGTCATGTTGACCCGGCAGAAGGTGGCGGCGGAATTGAAGCTGGTGGCCCTGGGCTAAGGTGGAAACCACCCAAGGATCCAGAGTGCAATCTGACAGCCGGCCGAGAGCCTTCAGCTTCAGGCCCCTTGGGGGCTGGAGCAGACGCACAACTGCTGAGTCCACTTGCTGAAAACCCTGCAGACGGAGACAGGGATTGCTCAACCTGCTAACTAAAGGTTATATGATAACCTATCACCACGGATGTAGGTTCCACTAACATTGGCTTTTGTATATTAGATATATTAAGACATTTCCAAAGACTATATTGGATCAGGTCAGAATGTATCAACAAATTTGCTTTGCAGTGCTTTTTAGTTTATATTTTTCTATTTGATTATGGCTTGTTAACTGACAGCAACAGTTTGATTTGGTCTACAACAATGTATAATTCAATATGAAGCTAATTCCTACCGAAAAAAAAAACATACCAAAAATGTGTGGTACATTGTATAGCTGTGAACATTTGCAAACCTGTGGAGATGTCATGATCCGCAGGATGACAACAAACTATAGAGGACTCTATAGTTTGTTTATTTTATTATTCCCCTTGTTGTACTTTTCCTTGTGTATCGGTTGTATTACTTTCTTGATCCCTTGTTGTTTCCTGTTTTATTTTGAAGTCCCGTTCCTTGTGTCGCTTCACCTTCTTTCCCGTGTCTTGTTTCTGGTGTCTTTGTTTTTCCTGTCTCCTGCCCATGTGATTGTCTACACCTGTTCCTAATGTGTCTCACCTGTGTTCAATTTGCCCTGCCCACCTTGTGTCCATTTGGTCTCTGTGATTCCCTTTGTCTTTGTTGGTTCATCTGCTATTTTCCACGGGCTGTTCCTGTTATTCTCCCGGTCTGTTCCTGTGATTTTGCCCCGGTCTGTCCCCTGGTCTGTTCCTGTGATTTTCCCCCTGGCTCCAGTGTTTTAGTTCAGACTACTTTTTGCTGCATGTTGTGGAAACCTTTGTTTGGATTTTGGTTTTTCATTTTACTTTGTAAGTTTGTAGATTTTTTTTTTCTTCTATTTATTAAATCATTACTTTAAATGCACCCCTGCATTTGGGTCTTGCTTCCTGCCTAAACCTGACAGGAGATGATTGATTTGAAACTTTCTTACAATGGTGCACTTCAACTTTCTGTTTACTTTCAGATAACGTGCACTGAACAGATAGTGAAGAAATGAACAGTTACCAGTCTTTCCTTTGTATGTATTCCTCTGAGAAGATACAGTGTGAAATGGCAGCACAAGCTGCTGTTCTACACCATCATGAGAGACAACTCACTGCCATGGAGATGGCTCTCCAGCAGTCTTCTGAACGCCACAACCAACATTTGGCGGCTGTGAGCGGTCAGTTTCCATAGCTCATGCAGGCCAGTCCAACGCCAGCGGTTTCTCAAACCACCTGTCCATCTGTTCCCTTCGTCTCTGGTCCAGAACCCTGTTTAAGTGCTCCAGAATGTTTTTCTGGAGCTCCAGGTACCTGCCGCTCTTTTTTGACTCTGTGCTCATTGACTTTTGAACTACAGCCTCTCACATATCCCACTGAGAGGTCAAGAGTGGTATTTCTGATCACCCAGCTCACTGGACGGGCTCAGGACTGGGCCACCACTGAGTGGGAGAGGCAGTGGGCTCTCTGTTCTTCTGTGACTGAATTCTCTGAGGGTCTTCGGAAGGTACCCCTGGCCGAGAGGCTGCTCGTTGACTGTTAAACCTGATTCAGGGGAGCCAGAGAGTGACTGACTTTTCCATTGAGTTCCGGACACTCGCAGCAGAGAGTGATTGGAACATTTCTTTCATGACTGACGCTTTCTACAACGGGCTTCTTGATGACATCAAGGACGAGCTGGCGGCTCGAGACCCACCGATAGATTTAGACACTCTAATCGCCCATGGCCATCCGCATCGACACACGTCTCCAAGGAAGGAGACGAGCGAGAGCACTGACCAGTACTCCCCGGAGCTTTCCATGTCCTCCAGCATCACCTCTGTAGTGCTTCACAAAATGGAGGACCTGATCATTTGGTCCTTTGTTCCAAAGACAAAGGAACAGACTGGAAAACTCTGATGCCCAGAATGCTTCACTTATCACACCTTGGTGTGAACTCTCCTCCAAGCTCCAGCTGCCATTGGTCACTGTGTGCCCCAGACCCCAGGGGGTCATCAGGCCCATAAAACCCCAGCGCACCCATCTTTTCACTCTCTTCCTGCCTCTAACTTCAAGCAGACAACACTCTCCTCTCCAACCTCTCAACGGAGAGGAAAGACCTCCACTGCTCTTGGACCCTGACCTCCATGCAGGCCTGCAGAAGCAGACTGCAGCACGTCCATAGTGTTCTCCAGAGATTATTAGAGAATCAGCTGTTCGTGAAGGTGGAAAAGTCTGAGTTCCATGCCACTAAGGTGTCGTTCCTGGGATACATCATTTTGGTCGATTGTATTCACATGGATCCTGCCAAGGTTAAAGCAGTGGTGGTTTGGCCGGTTAAAGCAGTGGTGGTTTGGCCGGTTCCCACCAATCAGAAGAAGCTACAACAGTTCCTAGGATTTGCCAATTTTTATCGTAGGTTTATCCACAACTACAGTTCTGAGGCAGCTCCCCTCACCTCCCAAAAGGTAGCCTTCCAATGGCCTCCTGCTGCAGAAAGTGTGTTCAGTGAATTTAAATCCAGTTCTTTTCTGCTCCCATTCTTGTCCTTCCAGATCCGGAATGCCAGTTTGTGGTGGAAGTTGATGCGTCAGACTCCGGGGTGGGGGCAGTCCTGTCTCAGCGTTCAGTGGAGGACCAAAAGTTACATCCTTGTGCTTTCCTTTCCCGCAAATTGTCCCCAGCAGAAAGAAACTATGACGTTGGAAACCGGGAGTTGTTGGCTATCAAGATGGCTCTCGAGGAGTGGAAGCACTGGCTGGAGGGGGCGACGCATCTGTTTGTGGTGTGTACAGACCACAAAAACTTGGAGTACATCAGGTCAGCCAAACAGCTGAACTACCGTCAGGCCAGATGGGCATTATTCTTTAATCGATTTGATTTGACCCTGTCTTATCGCCCAGGTTCAAGTAATGTCAAACCAGATGCCCTCTCCCGTCAGTTCCAGTCTGACAGCTGTCCCACACAACCTGAGAGTATCATCCCATCAAATATGGTCATCAGCGCAGTTACCTGGGGCATTGTGGACAAGATAAAACAGTCTCAGGCCGACCACTCGGCTCCCAGTGCTTGCCCTGATAATCGCCTGTATGTGCCTGAGAATCTTCACTCTCAGGTCATCCAGTGGGGACATGCTTCCAGCCTTGCCTGTCACCCGGGGGTTTGGCGCACCCTAGCACTGCTGAAGCAACGTTTCTGGTGGCCTTCCATGGAGGAGGACACCAAGGACTTCATCGCTGCTTGCCAGATTTGCTCTCAGCACAAGACCGCTCGCCATGCCCCTTCCGGCCTTCTGCAACCACTGCCCATCGTCCATGGTCCCACGTCTCACTCGACTTTGTCCCCGGATTGCCTCTTTCAGAGGGTAACACTACCATTCTTACTATTGTCAGCTTATCCTCTGGTTTCCATCCTCAATCCAACGAACCGACTGAAAGGATGAACCAGGAAATGGAGACTGCCTTGCATTGCATCCCATCCCAGAACCCGTCCTCCTGGTCCAAGCAGCTTCTGTGGGTTGAATATGCTCCCAATACCCTCCCAAGCTCAGTTACAGGGCTTTCTCTTTTTCAGTGCTCTCAGTGATATCAACCTCCACTGTTCCCTGAGGAGGAGCGAGAAGCAAGTTCCCCGTCTGTCCAGGCGTTCATCCAGCGCTGTCGGTGCACCTGGTTGCGGGGGCCCATTCTCCTCTCCTGCGTTCGTCCAACCAGTACCAGAGAAGTGCCAACCAGCGCCAGTCTCCTGCACCCTGCTACACACCTGGGGTCTCATTTATAAACGTGGTGTACGCACAAAATGGGGCTGGAAACGTGGTACACCACTTCCCACGCAAAGGTTGTGATCTATAAAAAACAAACTTGACTGGAGAATGTGCGCACCGTAAGCAAACTTTGAACTTTGCGTATGGCGTAAGCACATTCTGGAGACAAGGGAAGCGACACAGATGGTGAGGTCGTGAACTGAATTCAGATTGTAGAAAGTAAATGTGAGAAGAGCAAATGACGCCTCGCACACAGCGCTCGCAAATCTTTTTTGCCTCTACCTTGAATGAATGAGATTCTTCATGTCGCACATTTAAGATGTTGTGAAACTTCAGATCGGACCACTTTTTCTAATTTCTCCCACTGTCCGCTCTGTCCCACTGACAGTTGACAGCCGCAGCAACACGCCGCCTTTCGCACTGCTTCTTTTTATTAGTGATCCGCTGCAGTGGCACCAAAAAACGCTGTTTTCCGGGCATCCACCTCCCTACAGGCGAGTCTATGTCAGTGTCTGAGAAGTGAGTTTGTTTTTTTTCTCACCTGTCGGAACGAAAGAACAATTGGGTCATTAATATACGGATCAGCATTCGTTGGGTGATTTGCATTGACTATTTATGGTTAAAATGGGTGTGTACAGGGTGGGATATGAGGCTGATTCACGTACGCACACTTGTAGGTGATCTGTGATATCTAAAGGGAGAATTGCGCACAAGTGTGCGCACAGGTGTGTGTACGCACGGTTTTATAAGTCTGAATTTTTTGCGCCGTAGGCCATTTTCGGCCTTTGGGCGGACGTACACTTTTAGTAAGGATCCTACGCACAGTTTTATAAATGAGACCCCTGGTCAGAAGGTTTGGTTGTCCACACATGACCTTCCACTCTAGGTAGAGTCTGGAAAGTTGGCCCCAAGATTTGTGGGCCCATTCTCCATCAGTAAAGTCATCAACCCTGCTGCAGCCCTTCTCTGCCTTCCTCGCTCTGAGGATTCATCCCAACTTCCATGTCTCCAAGGTCAAACCCGTTAAGGAAAGCCTGCTCCAGCCCTACTCCAGACTGTACTGAATTACTGACATCTGTAGGGAATACCACAGAACCCTGTGTGAACATTTCACCTCTGTGAGATAGCCCCAAGTTGTCACAACTTCAGCAAGACTTTTTTCATTGTCTGTTTCCTGGGTTAGGGGTCATACTAACTCTCATGTTATTTCAGACTCTGCCACTCCCTCGTCCTGCCGATTCCATTCACCTGGCCTGCCCCACCCCCATACTCACCTGCTCCTCATCAGCTAATCAGCCCTGCAGTGTATATATACCGATCCATTCCCTCAGTTCTCTGCCAGATTGTCTAGTGTGTCTCTTAGCTCTCCAGCATTTCGTTATTCTGATCCTGATTCTGCCTGTACCTGTTTTGACCTGCCACTTTGGACTTTCCTTTTTGCCTGCCCCTACTGGATTTGTTTGCTTTGCCGATTGACTACCTCCTTTGACCTCTGCCTGTCCATTAAACTCTGTTTTTGCACCTTAACTGCTCTGCATCTTCTTTTGTGTCGTGCTATTGGGTTTTGCCTTCCATTTTGTGAAAGCCTGACACAAGTGATCACCATATGAATAAAACTCTTCGAATTTGTTTGTGCACACTGAAGAATAATTTGGCCTCCAACCATCTTTGAGAAAATTAATATTAAAGGTGACATATTATGCTCATATTCAGGTTCATACTTTTAATTTGGGTTACCACTTCAAAAGGTTTACATGCTGTAATGTTCAGAAAAGGCATCAGTGTTCTCATACTGCCCATTTCTGCAGCTCTTTTCACCCTCTGTCTAAAACGCCTGGATTTCTTGAGCCTCGTCTCCCGGCTCTGATTGGCCAGCTGGCCTAGTCTGTTGAGATTGGTCAACCACTTTCAAAACATGTAGGAAATGTCTCGCTCCTTCACCAGAAAAGTTCTGAGATTCTCAGATTGCAGGTGGGGTTACTGCAATAGAGTTCAACTGTGACATCACAGTGGGAGAAAAATCTGAACAAGTTTTTCAGAGCCAGGCTGTAGGGTTTAGCCAGTTTACAAACAAACGACAGGGTGGTTTTTTTTCACAGTTTGTGCTCCGGCAAGCACCACAGACACACACATTTATGTGCACACACACTGAAAAAATGTTTCTTGCATAATATGTCACCTTTAAACCAATCAACACAGAAATTAATCCAAAGTGATTTAATTCGTTGGTACATTGTGTGTGAATCAAAATTGTTTAATTATTATCCTGATCACATGGGATTTAAACTGGTGAAACTTTGTCCTACACATCTTGTTACTCTTGGAAATTATTTGATCGGTTTGAGGGAACTATTTCTTTTCATGTTCAATAAACGTAGTGGAAGTGAAGTTTTGTTACTACAACTGTTTAAGCCTAAAAAGTGTCAAATGCTCCTGGTAGATTAAAACACACATGAAAGGCAAACATGAACATCCCTATCTACAACCATACTAATGACATTTGAATCTCTTCCTATATGATGGACAAAAAATGACATAAGTTTAATAAATAATTAAATAAATGAAGAAATAAACTATTAAATACATAAATAAATGACAAAATAAATTGTTTTTTTCGGCTATATTTCTACATTTCTTTATTTATTTCTACATTTCTTTATGTATTCATTTATTTCTGTATTTCCATACTAATTTATTTCAATATTTCCACATTTATTTATTTAAATATTAATTAATCTAATATTAATTACAACTATTAATAATGAATATAATATTTCTTTCACCATATGTTAATAAGGAAGGCAGGCTTACATGGAATGTAGGAATCGGTATCTGAATGGCTCCGGATTTTGGTACCAAATCCTATAGTCAGTGGGAGCATTTCTTTCAAAATTGATCACTAATGAACTAATTTCTCTCATTTGCAATATCTCCCACAAAATATTCCATAACTTCGACTGGTGCAGGGTTTAGTCGAACTGAGTATCAAGAACTTTCATTCAGCTAAAAGGCTGTTAGTGAGCTAAAGGGCGCTCCCTAGTACTGGCCAAGTCAAAAGAGAAGTAGTAGAGTCGATGATAACACCACTATAACCTAACCCTAATCTGGCTTTAAACTGCTTTAAGCCCGCCCACCTAAATACGGACACAGAAATACACAAATGTAGAAATTTAGAAATAGATGAGATGAGATGAGATTCAACTTTATTGTCATTACACATATACAAGTATAGAGTAACGAAATGAGGTTTGGCATCTCACCAGAAGTGCAATAAGCAGATAGTGCAAGAGTCTGTGCTATGTACAAAAGTAATTACAGAATTTACAGATAGGATTAATGGGATGCTATAAATATAAATAAATACTATAAATATAAGTATAAGTGTATTCTACAGACTATAATATACAGATTAAGGTGCAGTGAACATGCTATGCTAGGTAACAGATAATATACAGAATATACAGAATATGGACAAATGTACAGGTCGATAACTTATTGAGGTGATATGAACATACTATACAGATTTAGTTGCAGTGGACAATAATACAGGTGGATGAGAGATGTGTGCGTGTGTGACCAGGAGGAGTGGTGGGGGGATGATGGGTGTGAGGAGATATGCAGGGGCAGGGGGGTCAGCGGGGGGCAGAGTTCGGAAGGGAGACAGAGTTCAGAGTTCGGGGGGCAGAGTTCAATGGAGAAACAGCTCTGGGGAAAAAGCTGTTCTTCAGTCTGCTGGTTCTGGTCCGAAGGCTTCTGTAGCGCCTACCAGAGGGCAAGAGGACAAACAGTTCGTGGGCAGGGTGGGAGGGGTCTTTAAGGATGCTGCGGGCTCGACGCAGACAGCATTTCCTCTGGACGTCCTCAATGGCGGGAAGTGGACACCTTGTGATGCGCTGGGCAGTTTTTACCACCCGCTGTATCGCCTTACGGTCTGCGACAGAGCAGTTTCCGTACCAGACTGTGACACAGCTGGTCAGGATGCTCTCGATCACACAGCGGTAGAAGTTAGTCAGTACAGCTGAAGACAGGTGGTGTCTCTTCAGTGTCCTCAGGAAAAATAGGCGTTGGTGGGCCTTCTTAACCAGACTGGAGGTGTTAGTGGACCAGGAGAGGTCCTCTGTGATGTGGGTCCCCAGGAACTTGAAGCTGGAGACACGTTCAACAGCCATCCCGTTGATTTGAATGGGATTGTGCGTGCTTCCTCTTTTTCTCCTGAAGTCCACGATGAGCTCCTTCGTCTTGCTGGTGTTGAGGAGCAGGTTATTGTCAGCACACCAAGCGGCCAGATGCTGTACCTCCTCCCTGTAGGCTGTCTCGTCGTTGTTGCTGATGAGGCCAATCACCGTCGTATCGTCCGCAAACTTGATGATGGTGTTGGATCCATGTACAGGTCTGCAGTCGTGGGTGAAGAGGGAGTAGAGGAATGGGCTCAGCACACAGCCTTGTGGTACGCCTGTATTGAGTGTGATGGTGGTGGAGCAGGTGTGTCCTGAGTTAACATACTGGGGTCTGTTGGTCAGAAAGTCCATTAGCCAGTGACGGAGGGGGTTGTTGAAGCCCAAGTCTCCGAGTTTAGTGTTTAACTTGGAGGGGATGACAGTGTTGAATGCTGAGCTAAAATCAACAAACAGCATTCGTGCGTATGTGTTGTTATTGTCCAGATGTGTGAGCACAGAATGCAGCACAGTGGAGACTGCATCCTCTGTACTCCTATTGCTGCGGTAGGCAAACTGGTATGAGTCCAGTGTGGGTGGGAGGCAGTTTTTCAGGTGTGCTAGGACCAGTCGCTCAAAGCACTTCATAATGATGGGTGTGAGAGCTACAGGGCGGTAGTCGTTTAGGCCCGTCGGGCTGGAGTGTTTCGGCACTGGGACAATGGAGGTGGCTTTGAAGCATGCTGGCACAGCTGCCTGGGCGAGGGACAGGTTGAAAATGTCTGTAAAGACCCCAGTGAGCTGCTCTGCACATCCTCTAAGCACGCGCCCGGGGGTACCGTCTGGACCAGCAGCCTTTCGAACGTTGATCTGGCTCAGTGCAGCATGAACGTCCGAGGAGGTGAGTGAGAGGGGCTGGTCGTCTGAAGGGGGTCTGGTCGTGGTCTGCGTCTCCCTGTTGTCTCTATCGAAACGAGCATAGAAGTGATTTAGCTCATTCAGGAAGGAGACATCTGTGGTTATCGGGGTGGAGTTGCTGGGTTTATAATCACTGATGGCCTGGATGCCCTGCCACATGCGTCTGGGGTCGGAGTTGGAGAAGTGTTCCTCTACCTTAAGCTTGTAGCAGTGCTTGGCCTTGATGATGCCCCTCCTCAGGTTTGCCCTGGATATGCTGTAGGCCAGTGCATCGCCTGATCTGAAGGCAATGTTACGGGCCTTCAGCAGGAGCCGCACCTCCTTGTTCATCCACGGTTTCTGATTTGGGTACGTGGTGATCTGTTTCCATGTTGTAACACTGCCGACGGTGGTGTTGATATAGTCCAGCACAGAAGAGGTGTAGGTGTCAATATCTGTGTGAGAGCCACAGGTAGCATGAGCCACAGGTAGCATGTGGAAATACAGAAATAGACATTTCCATTGCAAATTGTAAATATTTTGTAATTTATTTATGTATGTAAGTATTTATTCCTGCATTTTTAAAATTTATTTATACATGTCATTTTTTGTCTTTCATATTATGGAGAGAAAATAGTCTCATAAAGGTCACAAATGTGTATCACATGATCTACAGGCAAAAGAGCTGGTGGAAAACTGGGACTTTTTTTCGAAAAAGAATAGCGCATCGCTCCTGGATTAGAAGAAAGACATTATAAAATAAATGTAAATATGAATATATGGTAAATACATCATATTCCACACATCTAATATATGTGGTTTATATATGATATGCTATTGCTGGGTGGTGCACTTAAGCTGGGAAAACAGCCAGTCAAGGCAAAAGGCAGATGTGTCTGCTAGAGAACGGCAAGGCAGGACATCCTGGTGGTTTGTCCTCTGGAGTGAGTATTGTATTATACTTTGACATCTAGCAGAGCTTTTTCTTTTACTATTACTTCTACTTGAGTATAGAGATTGTGTTCTCCACAGCCACCTCAGTCAAGAGTGAGTGAGTACAGCCGTATACACTTGTTACACCATGGCACTTATTACTCAGCTTTTTAGTTTAAGGGGACCACAAGGATGGTGTGCTGGTGAAGTCCGACCGACTGTGGTCGGCCACCTGGACAAAAAAACGCCAGGGCCAATTTTTGGTCCTAGTCCAGTCATGGCCAGGTGTGTCGCTCTATGCATTTCCCCCTCAGCCTGATCTCACACATGCTAGTCAGTGTGAGGGAGCAGCATAATTGTGTGCTTGGTTTTCTGCACGTCCTATACAATTTATATTATATATTCCCTATTTTGGGTTTTGCTTTGCTGTGTGTGTGTGTAGGGCAGTAGAGTGTGGTGAGTACTCTGTCCCTTTGTGAATTTTTCCTTTTCACTGTCTGCGGCTGACGCCGCCCATCCTCAGCACTCCTTAATTTAGTATAAGTATTGATGATTATTTTGACTGTTTTTTTGATAGTTTTAATCGTCTTTGATAAATTGTTGGGTTTTACCTGTTTATTGTTCCTTATTGACTCTTTCTTACCTCAACAAAGGCCAGTGAACTCCAAGAACTGAAAGACTTGGTTCAGCAGCTGCAAGCTGAGAAGGAGCAGCTACTGCAGGAACGAGCAGCGGCTAGCCCTCTCCCTTCAACATCAGACATGGGTTGGTGCTCAAAACTCTGTTCCCATTGACCCTTCCCCTGTTGAACGTTTACTTGAATGCAAATGAAATGCCCAACCTTTAGGGGGACATCGGGAATCCCAGTGGCGGATTGGGTCGAAGAGATGAGTGCTACACTAAGGACAAAAGAGCTAAGACCTGTTGATCAAGCCTATTTTATATATGATCATCTGGAGGGAGAGACGAAGGATGAGATTAGGTATAGGCCTAGAGCTTAAAGAGAGGACCCTGAGGAAAATTGAACTATTCTCCAAGATTTGTGTGGTTGCTCTAAATCTTATGTTCTCCTTACAGCAGAGTTTGTTTTCTAGGAGGCAGCCGGAGGGAGAGTCCCTGCAGGAGTTTTCATAAGCTTTGTGTTGTCTAATGGAAAAGGTGGAAAGCAGTGCCCCGAGAGGGATGCATGGTTCCCCCTACTCTTCTTAGAGACAAGTTTGTAGAACATGTGTTTGATTCTGACCTTCTCAGGGAGTTAAAGCATCTAGTACGGCAGCACCCTGAATACAGCCTACTAGCGGCCAGGACAGAGGCCATACGCTGGGAGTGGGAGGGAAGACCTGACGAGCCTAGGGGTAGAAGTTATTCAATTCCCTCTTTTAGTGCCATGCAGTCCTCAGAGAGTAGGGCACAGATGAGTTCTGGCAGCACAGAAATGGCAGAGTTGAAGAGCATGTTACAGAAGCAGCAAGAGCAGAATAACCAGTTGACCTAGAGCCTGCTAGCACTACAGGCATCTTCCAGGCCCCCCTGCTAATCAATGGCGCCCAAACACCATTGTATGTATGCGTTGCCCCCCTTCTGGTTTTCCTGGTACATGAATGTAATTAGAGAGTGATATCACCAGTTGTTCAGTCAACATGGCTCTGACCTCTTTGATCTCCCCTTTGTGCAGCAGGCTTCCCCCCATTGCCACCAGGCTCCTTCTCATGCAGCACAGCCTAAAATGGGTTTGAGAGGTAGGCGCCCCATTACCAATCCTGGGGGGTAAGTTATGATGATTGGTCCCTGTATGTGTGCTCATCTCCTCAGCCATGGTCACCGTGAGTAAAGGTACTGCGTATGTGCCAGTGGTGAAACACATATCTTTCTGTATCCTAGCCACCCCATAAGGCTTTTGAGTCAGGCTCAGGTCGTAAGCTTGCCAGAGGGAATCTCTACTGTAGAGCATATCTCGTGTGGGAGTCTAGTTATGGTTTATGCCCAAGGGACACAGATCAGCTCACTGCGACAGCAAGTTGAGTTCTTAGATTTATCTGCACTTTCCAAGCCAGACCAGAGAAAGGCTAGGGCTATGTTGCTTGAACGTGAGACTGTGTTTGCAGCTTCTGACCTGGACCTGGGATGCACCAACCTTGTGACGCATGACATTCCCCTACTTCAGTGTCCCCATTAGGCAGAGATACAGACGTATTCTCCCCTCGGACTATGAAGAAGTGAGAAGCTCACATATGTCAGTTGTTGGATAGCAAAGTTATACAGGAAAGTTGTAGCCCCTATGCCTCTTCCATAGTTCTGGTGAGAACGAAAGATGGCAGCCTGAGACTGTGTGGACTACCGACTGTTGAATGGCAAAACATGAAAAGATCATTCCTCTGATTTGCCAGTTACTATAGACGTTTTGTCCAGTGGTTTGCCAAGTTCGCTTCCCCTCTTCACAAAGTGGGGAAAATAAACCGCAGAGGCCAAGGGGTTGCTCTGGAAGAAGCCTGGACCCCCCAGTGTGAAAGCAGCTTCAACGAGCTCAAGGAAAGGTTGGGTTCAGCACCTGTGCTGGCCTATGCTAACTTCAAACTGTTTTTCATTTTAAAGGTGGATGCCAGTCATGACGGCCAGGGGACAGTCCTTTCCCAGGAGCAGGATGGCAAAATAAGACCTATTGCTTATGGAAGCCGGAGCCTTCACCCCGCAGAACTGCAGCTCGATGAAACTTGTGTTTTTGGCCATGAAGTGGGCAATGACACAAAAGTTCCGTGAGTAATTGCTGGGCCAAAAGTGTGTAGTATTGGCAGACAATAACCCTCTCAGTCATTTAAGCACAGCCGAACTGGGGGCTACAGAACAGTGCTGGGTGGCTGAGCTGGCAGTCTTCGACTACACCGTGACGTATGGCCCAGGACGCAGCAACCAGATGCCTTGTCTAGGCAGCATCCTTCTCCCATGCCAGAGTCTGTTCAGAAAGCTGTTGTGAATGATTTACTTCACCAACATGCCATCTCTGCCGTCCCAGAGCGATCGACTGATGACAGCGCTGCAAGTAGCCGATCCAGCCATCAGTGCCCTCCTTCCCTTTTGTCAGCAACAGCATACCAGGCCACATGGAGAGACAAAGACTCCACCCAGCAGCACTGGGGTTGCTATGCCAGTAAGACCGTCTCACCATATGTAAGGGACTTCTGTACAGGACATTTAAACGGCCTGATGGTGAGTGTGTTGTCCAGCTTGTACTTCCAGAGAGCCTGAGGGAGGAAGTGTTCCAGCAGCTGCACACCCATCACGGCCACCAGGGTATTGAGCTCCAAGTTTACTCAGGTTTTCCCTACCAGAGATCAGTGGGCCTCTACCGTGGTGGGTGTGCTGACGAAGGAGTGGTTCTACAAATATGGTGTCCCGGCTCGACTGCACTCTGATCAGGGCCGCAGCTTCGAAAGCACAATAATTCAACAATTGTGAGAACTCTACGGCATCAAGAAATCTAGGACCACCCGTATCACCCTCAAGGAAATGGCCAGTGTGAGCGCTTCAACAGGACCCTTCATGATCTCAGCTGAGCAGAAGCACAGGTGGCCAGAGTATCTCAAACAGGCCCTCTTTAGTTATAATACCACACTCCACCAAACTACAGGTCAGTCTCCCTTCTTTTTAATGTTTGGCCGAGAGCCCTAGCTGCCTGTAGATTTTTGCTAGGAAGGATAGAAGCGCCAATTGCAGGTGAGTCTGTGATTGGGTCCAGGAGTACCAACGGGTCTGCAGGTGGCAGTGGAGAATGCCAGAGAGCAGATGAAGTAGGCTGCAACTCGAAGGAAGGAGAGAGCAGACCAACACACCCAAGGAGAGCTGTGTGTGTGTAGGGCACTGGAGCGTGGTGAGTACCCTGTCCTATTGTGAAATTTTCCTTTACACTGTCTGCGGCCGCTGCCGCTCATTCTTAATTTAGTATAAATATCAATGATAATTTTGACTTTTATATTTTTATATTTTTTAATAGTCTTTAATAAATTGTTGGTTTTTACCCTTTTTTGATGTGTTGGCATGTTTTAAAAATAAACTTGTAATCTTGGGGGAAATTCCTGTCTCTGAGCCTAATTTACTGTCACTGTCTCGTATAAACACAGAATCTGAATTTTACCTACAGAGTAAAATGAATGCTGGCTCACCCACGGCCCAGCCACACAAGCATTTGGTAGCAGAAATAATGCAGCTTCTGGCAGGCTGTGGCCTCTTTCCATCAAAGGGATCTGTTCTACCAAAGACCTACTGTCCATTTGTATTCATGAAATACTTTCATTATTTCTTGGATGCCTTGCAACTCGGGGAAGTTAAGAAACTCTGTGATTAAATAGGTAAAATAGTTGAGATAAATCATCATGATTAGGTCAAGTAGTAAGATCTATCTATCCGTTTTCATGTACTGTTTCCTAAGCAACCTGCTCAAGTTCCTCCTAAGAGATCACCAGGTACTCCCAGGCCAGCTGAGAAATTTGCTCCAGAATGTGAGCATGTGTATGTATGTCCCTGTATGTATGAGTCTCAGGTGATCCGTTTCCAAGTGGACAGTTTACATTCACAAATTTCTGGTAATACGCTGCCCTTATTTAAAATAGTGGGATGCTTTTATTGTGAAAAAGTTAAGGGGGGTTTTGAGGACACCCCTCATTTTCATTACCTGTTATTAATTCCACCAGGAAATGATAATTGGTGAAAAAACGTTCAGACATGGGACACCTGATCAGTTAGTTCCTTGTGTCCCTTGGTCCTGTTTATTCCCTTTGTTTTGCTTCCAGTGATTCTCCTATGGGACATTCTCAGTTAGTTTTGATTTTGTCCTTTTGTTCCTTGTAAATCTGTCTTTCATTTTCTTTTTGTAAAATTATTTTGGCACTTTGCATTTGGGTCCTGCCTCTTTGCCACCACCCGTAACGGAATCCTCCTGCAGTGGCCGCAGGTTTGGTTCCGAGCCGGCCCATTTGCTCCGTGTGTCCCTCCCCCCAAAAAAAGTTCATACATTTCAGGATTTATCAACTGACCTCACAATTACCTTGGGAAAAGGGCAAGACACACACCCCTTGAACAGAAGGTGTGCGTGTATGTGTGTGATCTGTTGTTGAAGTTTACAGATGAATATTACATTTTTTGCCACTGTATGTAATTTATGTCGGATTTCAGAACCTGTCCTGCGACTGGGTCCCCAGTGTACAGAGGAAGGCATGGTCAGTTCAAAGATCTCCCGAGACATCCACTTGCAGTCTCTGGAAAAGGTCTTCAGCACCAGAGAAGAGAAGGTCTGATGGAGACAGACCGGCACTCGCTGGTTCGCATAATGCCTATTCTTTGTGACCGTAGAATGGAAGCAAGAGAAGTTCAATTATTTCCTGCTAATGCAGGGTACTGTTGCTGAAAGAAGACTACAATTAAGGAAGTTTACATGAATTGTTCCTACTTAGCTCCACCTATTGTCAACCTGTAATGGTTCCATGAGTGCAGCAGAGTGCTTTGCATTTGGATTGGGTCCAACATCTCTGCCTCAACTGTGTGAAATTTAAAAAAAATTTGCAAATCCAAATTATCTTAAATTTTGGAATACCATCCTCATAACAAAACTGAGCATGCTTTCACTGTTTTGCGGTGACTGAGTCAGCCTTCTGAAGTGGCTGTGAGACTTGTGGAGTAAATCAGATGGGTCACCTGCAGCTCAGACACTGCCCTGTCAAGTGTTTCCAGTAGCTGCCTCAGCAAAAACTGGTGTAGTTATGAAAAGCTCAATGATGGTCACTGTCTGAATTCATCATCATGGACTTAGTTTGATGCACCAGCATCACTGATGACTCTTTCAGCACCTGCTGAGACAAAAAAAAGAGTATAACACAAACACATTTAATTAAACTGATAATGATTTTGGAGGTTAGAGGCAAGTGAACATTGGGCTATTGGCCAGAAATACAATGTCAATGATAGCCATAAGCACTTAATAGTCTGGCAGTAAATTAGCAATGTCAATTTTTTAATTAAGGGTGGCCATTTTAAGTTCGTCAGGATTGACAATGTCAGTCAGAGACATCCAGTGTCGGATCCAAAAGTAATGTTGATAATAATAAAACCATCTTTAAAAGTAGGGTAGGTGTTTTTCACGAGAAGCACTTTCTATCATATTACTTGAAACTCTTGTAACAAACCGATAGCGATGAATACATTGAATGATCCGACACTGAAATGAAAACAATCCCTCATTCGTGGCCGGAGCAGGACTGTAAAAAACACGACCAATCGGAAAGTTCAGAGTGAAGAGAGTGATTGGATGAACCGGCTTTCTCCTGCCTGTTCGCACTCCGCTCGTTCACCACACAGTCGGGCGCATGACCAGTCTCCTGCACGGCGTCGGCAAACAAGCTCTGGCAGCTCCCTTCGGCAGCTCGCTCTGGCAGCCGGCAGCTTGCTCAGACTACAGGAGGAGTGAACAGAGTAAACATCGTGTGGCTCTTCACCACTGGTGAGAAAAGGGTGAAAGGTAATTTTCTGCTTCATTCGGTTGAAAGCGGTTTATGTTCTCGAACTGTGTAACCAACAGAACTGTTGGGAAGCTTGTGTATGTATCAGCCAGCGCACAGTTAGCTTCGCTGGAGGACACTAGCTAAGTTAGCTAATGCTACATTAGCTTGTGTGTATCTACAGCTAAAGCTGCATGTGTGTTCGCTGGGTGTCTCCACTGTAGCTGTGAGCAAATTTCGCTTGATTGTTTATCTATATCCACTCTGAGCGGGACGTAGCTTTATGTGTGTGTGTGGGGGGGTGCGTAGTGAGAATGCCGGGCATGAGGGGCAGGTCCCAAGGGGTAGGTCCCGGAGCGATGCAGAGCTTCGGCCCTAGAGAAACTGTCTCCCTGCTCCCAGACGGGCGGGAAATTAAATGGAAAGTACTGTTCAATGTAAGGTAATGTGAATATTTCACTAAGTTGACCTCCTGTCTCTTATACCAGGTACAGCAAGTTGTACATGAAGAAGTCCAGGACCTGGAGGTTGTCTGCCATGGACCAGAGCACTGAGACCAGACGATCCCCGTCAATAGCTAGAGAAGCAGGTCAGCAGAGGACCAGGTGAGTCGGCTTATGATACTGTAGGTTGAACATGAAGTGGTAACATACTAAAAGCTACTTTAAAATCCATATGGGAATGTTGTAAAAAATTCCAAAGTGTAAACATTTATGCCAGGTGGGTTGTTTAATTTTTTTTTTTTTTTACAGATTCTGAACCTCAGAACTACTTGTTATGATCTTCAATATTTATCTAAACAAAGTCATAACACAAATATATATGGAAGAGTGGCTGGTCCACCAACAAATCACTAAATCAATTATACTTGTCTCCCACAAACGGTGACACAGAAAACAGTGTTTGTCACTGCAGATAATGCAGCTGTAGTGTTGTCAGTCTTTTAGAGTAATGTTGATCTATTATTGTGATATTCTTTCTAAAGGGCCACTTCCTAAAGAGTCGACGACACCACAGCCTGACCCGTCAGCCCAGCTTTGACATTAGAGCTAAGACACCCTTTGCAGACAGTTTCTTCATTGTTGTACATATGTTATAATATATATTTGGTATATTGTATGATGTTCCAAAAAAATAAACAGGTGTCACGACACATTGTGTGAGAGTATAAGGAAAAGGCCATTAAAATATATTTATTCCAACAATATAGAGCAGGTTATGCAGAACATAAATAAACATTGGTATTGCAGAAAATACTGTGTGCAAAATGTAAACCTCCATATGTGGCAGCCTGGACACAGGAGTCATGAAGTTGCCCACAGCACTCTCTTTCCACGTCTGTGGGCAGTTGACCTGCAACGGGATGGCCTGGTGGAGCAGCATCTGCTGATGTGAGGTGTAGTAAGTGAAGCAGCAGGCTCGTGTCACGTCACTGCTCCAAGCTCAGTCCTCGGGTTCTGGCCTGTACAGTAACACATGATTAGATTAGATACATGATAAATGATTCGATGTATGATTAGATACATTGAACAGAGTCTGGAGTAAACTAACAACACTCATCGTTGAAGCTCTGACGTGCTAAACGACATGTTATGAGTCCTGTACAACATCCACCTTCATTTTGTCACAGACAGTAACAGAAAAAAAGGGCAGAAAGCTCTGAAAGTGCTGCAGCTGTTTCATCATCACAATATGGGTGAAATGTGCTGAAGTTTGAAAATATAAACTCAAAACAAACGTTGTCTGTGTAGAACTGCTAACCGTGTTTATGTTTTAGCTTAGCCTGCAGCAGCCTGTTTCTAACTAGCCAGCAACAAGTTACTGCATCAGAACTCTATTGTCAATGATATTTCCCAACACAAACATGTTAGCTTGACAAATGGGCCCACCAACAATAGCCATGTTTATTGTTTACGTTTATATTATGATAATGTCTGGTCTTTTCTTACTTGTGAATGAGCCACGAGCCTTCAGTTAGCATGTTGTGCTCCGCTCATGTCTTCCTCCTCCGACACAGTCAGACTCAGACTGAGGCAGCGGTGCGCGTTAATGTGTTGAGGGGGAGGGGCTTGGGACGGAGGTCTGAAGGAAGCGAGTCGGATTTTGCGGCGATTTTCGAAATCACCTACTCAACCTTTAACCTTAAATGAAGGGAGGTATGAATGTACATCTCTATTCATGCCTCTAATTTTTAGGCTTTTCCATTGATTAGAATATAATAAAGGTGTCTGGCTGGAAAAACTGAGTAACCTACTTTGACGTCCCTCTGTATGATTAGCAGGAACCTGTTGAGGCTCCATGAGGAGAGGAACTGGTAAGCCTTGGATATGACCCAGACTGTCGACAACTGCACTGTAGCTAAAGCTAAGTCAACAGTCTGTCTGTGGAGAGTGAGGCTAAAGGAACCTAAAGAGAGAGAAACAGAGAGAGATGGACTGAAAACTTGAACTGAAGCTACTTCATTTTTTAAACAACTCTTTAGATATCACTAAATACTTCACAACTGAAGATGAAAGAAAGACAAAGTAAGACCCATAGTGAGGACTAAAAAGCTGCTTTTTAAAGGCATCCACAGTGTCTGCTCCTTTAGTTTGTAGTCTGAAGCAGGAAACAACTGATAAACCCTGATCAGAGACCTACTGGTGACATGAGGTTATAATGAATGAACGATTCAGTCCACTGTAGACAGGTGCCTGAATATGCAGCGCTATGAAAGTAATCACTAGAATCTTAGTAGAATTCTGAATTTGATGGGGGGGCACGGTAAAGAGACCAAGACTGAAGTCATGAACCAAGCAGGTCGAGTCTGGACCACTGGTAAATGATCCAGGGAGGTTTTGTGAAAAGTGAAAAGGTAAATACAGAAATAAAGTGTTCTAGGTGGGATAAAATGTAAATAATCCTCATCTCAGTCAGAGAAACCAATATTTCTCAGCTGCAAGAAACATAACAAACAATCTACATGCTTGTCAGGTCTCACATATGAGTTAGGTTCTGTTCCTTATTGTTTGTATTATTTATTTGCATTCTTGTTTTATTTTGGTGTCTCACATCTCCTCTCGTTTCCGATCCCACTTCCGGTCATGTCATTTCCCCTCGTGTGTCATTATCCTATGTTAGTCTGTGTATTTAACCCCTTTGTGTTTCTGTTGTCGTTGCTAGTTCGTTGTGTATTATACTCTTGTTTCACCTCGTGCCAGCTCTTGTATTCTAGTTACTCGTTCTTTGACCCTTGCCTGTTTTTTCCGACCATCGTTTTTTGCCTCTTCCTGGATTGTACTTTCGCCTCTCTATTTTTGACTACCCGTGTACCGACTTGGACTGAATAAAACCCCGTCAATCTGATCCGCCCTGTGTCCGAGCCTGCATTTGAGTCCTCCTTCTAGTTTGGGCGTGATAATGCTGGTTCAGAGTTGGGTCCTGGAAATAAGTAACAACGATTCATGACTGATGATTTATCAGATGAAAAGAAAGAACCAAGGCACAAATTAGGCCCTATGCTTTATTAGCATTAAACTGTAAAAAAATATATCAGTTAATCCTTTATTTGTGACAGTATACAGTATAGTGTATATAGACATGTCAAATATGCAATTTCTCCACATTCTCCACACACTAACACACACACACACACACACACACACACACACACACACACACCAGAACCAACACTTTCTGCAGCTTTGCCACGTATTAATATATTACAGAACTTGGAAGCTAGAGTGAAACTAACAAAGATTGGCTGATAAAATGGAGTTGGGAGAGGGGCCCAAGGTTTTGGGGAAAATAGACAGAATTATTTTTTTTCAGAAGTGGATGAATTTTTTAAATAAGTACATGACCAGATATTAAAGAACTATTTCTGTGCTCCTGGTTGATTTCCTTTGACTCACACAAGTCTCTAGACCAGCATTATTTTCTCTCTCCACTAGTGCTGGAATCTTTGACTCCAGATCTGCATGAACGAAATCTGTCGCTATTGCTATTTTTATTATTAACAATGTCATTGCATCTGTAAGTATCAGTATTATTATTATAAAAATCTGTCATATACATATACAACAGTTCTCTCTCTCTCTTCTCTCCTCTTCTCTCTTCTCTCCCCCCTTTCCACCCCACCGAGACAGATGACCCCTACAAATGAGTCCGTTTCTATTAGAGATTTCTTCCTGTTAAAAGGGAGCAAGTGCTTGCTCATTGTAGGAACTATTGTGTTTCTCCGTAATATTTTGAGGTCTCAAATTAATCTGTAAAGGCCCTTGAGATACTGGATGTTGTGATTTGGTGCTACACAAATAAAATCAAATTGAATTGATCTTAACCCGAGACGTAATATGGGAAGAAAACAAAGCACTTGAAGAATCCAGAATATAATAGTGGTGCGTAACGCCAAAGATGGCGGTAGTATGACACCAGCAACTCCCATGAAACAGCCAATTTTCTGCCAAACTGGAAACACAGCAAGCTATTGGTGTTGTTGCACTAAGGCATCACAGTTGGGGTTTCAACTGATGGTTTCACCAAGTGCGGGTGGACTTGGAATAAACATGGAAGATGAGGATCAAAACAAATGTATCAAATGTTTTTATCT
Source organism: Scophthalmus maximus (assembly GCF_022379125.1). Taxonomy (NCBI): domain Eukaryota; kingdom Metazoa; phylum Chordata; class Actinopteri; order Pleuronectiformes; family Scophthalmidae; genus Scophthalmus; species Scophthalmus maximus. The sequence continues at coordinate 2,613,456 of NC_061523.1, read as the reverse complement.
AAATATCAGACATCAATTTCTACATTGTATAAGTGCTGGGGTGGGGTGAGCCGTAAAAGAGCGTGGTGTTTTCATTCCTCATCCCATTCATTTTTGGCCACTGTCAAGATGGCAGCCACATGGTGAAATTTGCCTATAAGGACTTTGTCTGAACACATCTGAGACTGGTCAGATTAAACCAGGATCAACAATTCAGCAAACTATAATAACTAGGAGACTTAGTGCAAGAAGGGATCAGCAGTCAAAACTGTGAGAAAATTACTGTAAGTAAAGATTAACTAGCAGCTGTTGTCGCCATTTGCAAACAGTTGTTGACTGTTAAGTTAGCTTTTTTGTAGTTCAAAAAACATTTTAAACTAATAAAAAAATCTCAAGTCCAAGTGTCACATCTAAAGCTCTGGTGAATCCACTGTTAGAAATGTCTAAATTGTAGCTATAGATTTCTGGTGGGTCTGGTAATCAAAACAAATCATGACTATGATTGGTTTTAACATTATTTGCATGTATTTGTAAATGGTAAATGGCCTGCGTTCATACAGAGCTTTTCTATTCTTATTGACCACCCAAAGCACTTTTACAGTCACATACACCCATTCACACACATTCATACAGTGCTGCTATATACAACGCTTTTTCTATAACAGATCATTCATACACTGACGTCAGAGGCAATTTTTGTGTCTTGCCAAAGGACACATCGGCATAAACCATCAACCCTCTGGTTAGTGGACGACCCTCTCAACCGCCTGCGCTCGAGCTACCCTTATTTGTCTGATTAATTAAAATACAGCTCAGTCAAACACATGCACGCACAGAATTGTAAACCTGTGTGGCATAGGAGTGGACCAATTGGCCGGTACCTGGAACAGACATTCCTGGTAACAGGATGTAAAAAGGTCCAAGTATTGCAGGGAAATGGGCAAACCATTCGAGATGTGTAAACGTGTGTTTGGAGAAGGGCTCTGCTGTGGTTTCTGTCCTGTGTATTTTAATTGGATTGAGATCTGTGGAGGAAACATTGCATCTGTCTTTTTACCTGAGGTCCTCTTGTCAGAGCGATGGCAGCACAGAGAAGATTTCATCCCCTGTGAGACAAAACTGATAAATAGCTTGAACTGAACTGATACCATTTACAGTAGACAATGTATGCAGTCCTTTCAAACAATTCATAATCTTTCAAACACAAAAAATGAATAGCAACATTGTTTTTATTGTCATTATCATTACAACCAAATGGTATGCATCACTTCCCAGAAAGCACTGCTACAGTTCAAGTGTGTAAGTGTATTTAGAGAAACAAAAAACACCAGTCAAATTCCCTGTGTTCACAAGCTCAGCCAATAATGCTGATTCTGATTCAGAACACAGAATTGTAGCCAAGACAATGCTTAAAATATGGATGTTACTATGTTACTGCAAAGAAACTACACATTCAGTGAGAATGCTTCACACACATTTTCAATGCCGCAGCAAAGAAGATCTATACAATCAACACACTTTTAAAGTGAGCGCTAACATTTGTATCAGCATTTCAGTATCCAACCAATTATACTCGTGGGACAATTCATGAGCGAGCAATTTGAGATTTGTAGCACAGAAAAATATATTTTGCAAGCACATAAATAATTACACATCTTATTATTATTATTATTATTATTATTATTATTATTATTATTATTATTATCCGGCCGCAATTGGACGTCTGTTGAGCTACACGAAAAAATGTCAACAGATGAGAGCAAAGAGGAGACGCCTGTGATGATGATTCCACAATGTCTGTGAACGAGTGTTGCCGTTTTGGAAATTTGAAAAACATTTGAAAATATCTGGTTCTTTTAGTCAAATGCTCGTTCATCAGCGGCAGCCATCTTGGTTGTTTACAAAAGTCACTTCCCTCATTGTCGTGGTATAAACCTCGGCCATTATCAGGTATTCAGTTGTGATTCGACCGTAGGGCTGAACGATTTGGGGAAAATATCGAATTGCAATTTTTCTAACAGATATTGCAGTTGCGGTTTGATTTACAATTATAATTAGCACACACGCACGCACACACTGACAGAGAGCGAGATGTGTTGAAGAGGAGAAGGGGAGAGAGCTCTCTATCTGTTAGCACACACACTTCGTCACTACTTTCACTGATTATTGGCCGTACACTCGCCTTTTAGCTGATTTGGCGCTGTGCCAAGCGCTGATGCAGGTTGATGGTGTTGCCCCGTGAAGTAGCAACGGTAGCATGGCATGTTCTGAACAACATCTGATGCTGAGCAGCATCATCCTTTCTCAAACCCACGACTAAAGTCTCCGCTGTATCAGTTTCCGACTGTTCTGTCGAGCTTGAGGCCATTGCGTAGCAGGTTATAGCGCAGCAGGACTGATGCTTGTTCTTGGAACCGAGTGCTCCACTCACTCACATATCACGTGACCCGAGGAACCCGCGTCCCTTGCGGTTAGAAAATCGCGTTTAATCATATCGGGATATTAACACAAACGCAATTAATCGTTCAGCCCTATTCGACCCGCAAGTTTCCTGGTGGTGGGAAATCACTTCCCCATGGAAAGAATCCAGACGGAGTGTGACAGAGCAAATGAAATGAGCTCCCAGAATTCGTCTGGGTCCCCGGCTACCAAAATCTATTCTCATCATCATCATCATCATCTTCAACCGCTTATCCGGGTTGGGTCGCGGGGGCAGCAGCTTCAGTAGGGGTCCGAAACTTCCCTTTCCCGGGCCATATTAACCAGCTCTGACTGGCGGATCTCGAGGCGTTCCCAGGCCAGTGTGGAGATATAATCTCTCCACCTAGTCCTGGGTCTACCCCGAGGTCTCTTCCCAGCTGGACGTGCCTGCAACACCTCCCAGGGGAGGCACCCAAGGGGCATCCTTACCAGATGCCCGAACCACCTCAACTGGGTTCTTTCTACACAAAGGAGCAGCTCCTCTACTCCGAGTTCCTCACGGATGACTGAGCTTCTCACCCTAAAATCTATTCTGTGCTCAATAAATGTATTTGCTTGTTTACCATAATCCATATTAACGTGCAATTATAACCCCTCTCATGCACTTTTGCTCGCTCATATTGTCTCTTTCTCTCTCACAACGTCTCCACTCCATGCTTGCTCAACTTTGCCTTCATTCACGCCCTGTCTACACAAATGCGAATTTGTTGTAAATACGCGGAAGTCTTGGGCCCGTATGGGCCTCCCCGTCCAGTCACACCCGGAGTTTTTGCTGCCTGAAAACGCATTCTTCTGAATCCAGGTCCCAGGGTGGAGAAGATAAATCTCCCCCCTGCGTTTGTGTATTTGAGTTTATGTGAACGCCAGATACGCATACGATGATGTCATCGCCCCACCCCACCCCTCGACCCTCGCCTGCGGCATCTCCAACAACAACAATGGCGGACTACAGGCTTGTAGCCTTGTAGTCCAGTGCGAGTCGCAACAGCAGTTCGCAGTCAGAATCGGACCAAACAAAGGAGTCTACTTTTCCCTTCTCACTTGCTGGCTTCTTCTACTACGAGTATTTGTATGCTCCGACTCTTCTTCTTCTTTTTTGGTGGAGTTCTGTTGCAGAAAACAGCGCCACATATAGGCCGCGAATAGGTACTACAGTGTTTCTACAGCTAGATGCGTCTTTACAATTAATCCATCATTACGGAGAAGTTACAGGCCCCCCTGCTGAGGAAAATGGGTGGGGGGAGATCGTTTTCGGAATATCTTGTGGTGTGGATGGGTCTGATTTGACAGATTTGCATGGAAACCTTTTTTTAAGATAGGTCTCAGCCATGGTAACAGGTGATAACTACGACGGCATATTAGGGCCATTGTAGGAAAAAGAAAAAATACAGAGCTGGGGGAGGGGTTATTATTTCGAGAAAAAAACAGAATATCTGACAAAGAAAATCGCAATTTTTTTTAAAAAGAACTCACAAATTTACCAGAAAAAAGTAGGAAAAATGGTGCTTTAATCGGCTTCATTGTTTTATACAACTAATGTACAATCTGTAAAATGTATGTTCTATTGTTTTTGACCAAGAGTTGGTGGTGGGAGGGACTCTTTTCACTGAATATTCATGACATCAAAATACTAAGTGAAGTTTAGAAAGAACGAAGAACGCATCAAGGTCCGATGACATCATTGCATAATAATTAGCAATGTTGATTTACCTTAGGTAGAGACAGGGGCTAGTTTGTTTCCAGCAGCTACATTTACAAGACTTGGCCAAATTCCAAGATTTGTGCCAAACTAAGAAAAGCAGTCAGACTACATACAGACAGCTTTCAGTTTTACTTGCTTGTAACAATTCACTGTTTGCGTATGACAGTGGGGACAAAGGTCGGTTTAAAGAGTCTAAATACAGGTTTAGCAAGGCAGTTAGATATGCTTAACACCTGTATTCCACTAGACTCCAACAGCAGTCTGGAAGGGCCGGAGGCAGATAACAAACTACAAACCATCTGTCTTACACTCAACAAATGACCCAAATCTGGCCTCCCGTATGAATGAGTCGCTGTCGCTTTGAAGGACAATGGGACAGACCTGACAACATCCCCTACGATGTCACCTAACACCTGATCACCAACCCCCCCTACCCCACCTCAGCAGGAGCCCTCCCCAAAACCTCCCACCTCTGAGACCCCCTCCCCCTCGACTAATCTCTCCGTTCTGGAGAGTGACGTAAACAGGCTATTTAACGTCAAAAAAACATTTGAACATATCTGGTTCTTTTAGTCAAATGCTCTCTCCGTTCTGGAGAGTGACATTAACAGGCTATTTAAGAGACAGAACCCCCGCAAATCAGCCGGACCAGACTCTGTCTCTCCCTCCACCTTGAAGCACTGTGCCAGTTGTTCTGGTGTTCACAGATATTTTTAATACCTCACTGGAGACATATCATGTGCCAGCCTGCTTCAAGACATCCAACATCATTCCTGTCCCCAAAAAGACAAGGCCCACAGGACTTAATGATTACAGACCCGTTGCCTTGATCTCTGTGGTAATGAAGTCCTTTGAGTGCCTTGTCCTGTCTAATCTCAAAGACATCACTGACCCACTCCTGAACCCCCTGCAGTTCGCCTACAGAGCCAACAGATCTGTGGACTATGCTGTTAACATGGCTCTTCACTTCATCCTCCAACATCTGGACCCTGCAGGAACCTACGCCAGGATCCTGTTTGTTGATTTCAACTCCGCCTTCAACACAATAATCCTGGCTTTCTTCTTGACAAGCTCTCCCAGCTGCACGTGCCCGACCCCACCTGCAAAAGGATCATCAACTTCCAGTTTGACAGGAGCATCACGTGAAGCTAGGGAAGCACGTCTCCAACTCTCTGACAGTCAACACTGGCTCCCCTCAAGGCTGCTTGCTTTCTCCACTTCTTTTCTCCCTGTATACCAACAGGTGCACCTCCGGTCATCAGTCCGTCAGCTCTTGAAGTTCGCTGACGACACCACCCTCAGGTAGGGGATTGACCATCTGGTGACTTGGTGCAGTCTGAACAACAAAAGCAGACTGCAGCATAGCAATTCTGTGCCGAGAAGGTGATGTTAATATCGAATGTATCGAGTGTCCAAATCACATCAAATTTGACTTATTTGGGCCCTTAACAATATACACTTTTACAGTTTTTCTCAATTGATTTCACAATTTTGCAAAACGTGTTAAAATTACAAGAATAAACTGTTTATTGAAATGTGTTTTGTGATTTAACAAAGGAATTCTGTAAAAATGGAATACATTAAATATCTGTTTTTTAACAGCTTCTAAATGTAATTTCACCAAAACTAACTGTGAATATAAAGTATTATTTACCGACAAAAGTAGCAGCATTTACTGTTATTTTACAAAAAATACTTTTTTATTGCAATAAGCCACTAGTACATTTAAATGTTACAATTGAAGGAAAATGTATGACTAAAGAAAGAAATATTTTTGTCATTTTTGCATTACTTAACCACTACTTACTACATACATAAACTGAAAAACACAGGTATTGACTATCCTATGAGACAATGTTGTGTGCGTAGAGTTAAATTAAAAATTAAAAATTAATTATTACACTTTTACACTTCCTTACATTTATTTGACCCATCACTACATTCCCCATAAACAGAAAAGGGTTTATCTGTTCAAAATATTGGGTGCGCATTCCTACCAGAGCACCATACAAATATAAAATGATGCTCCAACCCACCAGTTACAGCAGACCTTTGGGTATGCCATCTTAAATCTATGAACGAGCTGAGAGCTTCCCTATCCCAGGCAAACCTCATGACCATTAACTTATAATTTTGAATTAAAAAGACAAAGTAATTGCTAATCAGTCATAGATTTGCATGTAAATTGTATGCCAAAATAAGAGTCAAGGATAATTAAGGTGGATTTTGATCAGTTTTGAAGCAGAATTTAAAAAACACTAGCTGTTGCTAGTTTAGCGTATACACATTGACCTAGACACACAAATATCGGACTGTGTCATCACCAACTTGTTTAGTTTAAGCCTGTAAAATTTCAGAGCTGTAGGTGTTGTATTTTTTGGCGACAACAGCAAATGTCACCCTCTGGGACCCTCTGACCTTTGTAGGGTTAGAGAATGATTCATGGACTAACAACAAGGTTTTCAGTTCTGTTCTTTTTTTAATCTCAGTAATGTATCTTTGTCGATCATACTTTGCTTCTGTATATCTTTCTAGTGCTGCCATCTGACTTTATTGTGAGCTTTATTTTCATAAAGTAAATTGAGCATGCTTTATGAGACTAAACAGTTATCGGCTATCTTTGAACCCAGGTAGGTGCAGAACAGGTTTCTCAAACACAGAGCATGTAACTGTGCTATGCGTGATTATAAATTATAGTAAATTACCTGTTTATTAATAGCTAATTACAAGCAGTATTGATGTAGTCTGTCTGATGCAATGCCAGAACATTGGTTTGACTGGAACATTAGGCCTATATGTGACATGTATGGTTTCAAAACAAATCAGTAGACAACATGGTCTTTGCATGATTCCTGATTATGTATCCCACCAGGCATATCATAACCCGGATATGAGCTTATCTGCTTTACTGTAAAATGCTATAGGGCACTTAATTAAAGATGGGATATTCTGGATAATAATAATAATAATAATAATAATAATAATATATAATAATAATATAAATGTGTACCCACATTTGTTATCAGAATTCTCTATTTTCAATTTAAAAGAATATATTGCCAACCACATCTTATACCATATTTTGTTTGCTTCTTTGGTAGGCCTTCTGTGTTTTTAATAAACTAGCATGTACATTGTAATTTTGTAAATGAAGCGCCACATCATTTAAGAGGTCATTGTTTCCAGACAAACATGGGACTTCAGTCATTATTTACAATGCAAGCGGGGACATCTTCTCTGTTTCAGAGAACAAAGTTTAAAACAAAATTCTATACATAAAGCCCTCTTCAAAGGCCTGCATTCTGTCCTGAGAGAGAACGTAGACTTCATCACAACAATGAATATTTCAACAAGTTAAACTAGACATGCTGAAGAATCATTTCACTTGACAATATTGGGATGTGAATACCTGTAACGCCTACGACACACATCCTACATGAGCAGCATGTTAAAGCGACCTCATTGAAAGTGCTTCGGGTCGGACACATGTGGTGTCCACACAGTTAGCTTTGCTGCTACAGTGCTGCTGCAGCACTGCATGACTTTAGACTGCATGAGTTTGAAAAAATTGTCAGGACTTCACCTCTAGATTCCTGCATGCAAGTAATCAATTCACTAGAGGTTCTCTGGCAATTTATTTGTCTTTGCAGAGACAGAGAACATCCTCTTTTCAAAAGCAAAACTGTCACATAACACAAAGATCATGTATTTTTCTGTAGTAATGGAGGAGTGTAAGGTTGCAATAGCGTTTTCGGAACTTAATTACTCTTATAATCTGCTGTGGCCTAAATTATCAAATTAAAATGAATGATTTTAGACGTAAGGTGTGCAGCAGATGCCACCTATGCCTGCATGCCCATGAAAATTCAAGTAAACCTCAAGCATCCTATACTATGACATAATATGTGAGAGTTTGCATAGTGGAAGGCACACAACCAATGCTGCATTAATTTCAAACTGATACACAGCAGAATGGGTGTAGTTACCTTCCAGATGTGGATTGTACATACACAACTAACTGTGAATTATTGAAATATGAGTCATTGCTACACATTATACCTCCCAACAGTAAATAGGGAGTTTGAATGAGCTTGGCTTGGGCCAGCTGAAACATTGTGATGTATCACTGATAATGAATGTTTTTGGGCTACCAGGATTGTTGATGTCCACAACTCATCATTCATATTGTTCATACATAAATGTTGAGTTCACTTCATGTGTATTTAGACACTAGTGTGGAGTGAGCTAATATGTCACCTTGTAGTAATCTGTTCACAGCTGGTTGGACCTTCAGGTCATGTCAGCTCTCTCCTTTTGTCTGAATACATTTAAAACAGGGATGTGTGTCATTTATCATACACAAACCTATAGGGTTGGCAACTTATCAAGATCGATGTGTGAAAAACTGGGATGCAAAAACATTGTCTACTATATATATATATATATATATAGTACATATACTGTATGTACTATATGATGGTGAAGCATTGTCAAGATGGAGCTGAGATTTTTCATAAAATAACAGGCACTTTAGCAATAATGCATTCAGAGGCAAAAACTTTAAATCCTCCACAAGGTCCTGATCCTGCACAGAGAACTTTATGTGCTAAAATTTTTTTGAACTTAATGCTATTAAACAAAAAAGAAGATTTCAAAGGGAGCCTGAAGTCCCTCATTTGTCTTCAGAAAAGTCCCCTATTATATGGTTTGACATGACGCTCACACTCCTGCATGGATGTATACATTAGAACAGAAAAATATGAGATTGCTGTAAATAAGCTGTTACAAATTTTGATCAGTTTTTGCTTTGGTAAAGAAAGTGATTCTACAAGGTCAGAAGTAGTGAGAAAGTCACACAGAGACAGTGTATGGCTATTGTCAATTCAAATTAAAATGAATTATTTTACCACAACTCGTCCTGCTTGCTATTGAGACACAAATGTGCTGTCCATTCCAGGTTTCTTTACTAGCGTGGAGTGTGGCATTATATATATACACAGAGGAACAGGGGAATGACTATTGTCTCAGTCTGTCTGAATGGATACAACAACATGGTTTTGAGAAGTGTGGACTGTGAAAAGACCTAACCACCATCGTGACCTACAGAAACCCCTCCCCACACTGCAGACAAATTAAGGCCTAAAAAAGATGGACAACGATTCAAAGATTCACACCCCACAAACCCCTCACCCGGTCCAAGACACTCACTTCGCGGATGCAGCACTCATCACAATTATCTAATCTGCTTGAACACATTGGTCCACTCAGAAGTGACATTTTCACTGGCCAAATGATACATTTAGATTTTTGTCATTACACAGTGAACAAACATGGAAATAAATGGTGCTTAAATTTAAAGTGGCACAATAACCCCATGTATGTTACATGTGATGTAGTACAACACAAAAAAGTTGGTGCATGTTAAGCTGACTTTCCTGCACATTTACATCTTAAATTATTCATTTTCATTCACATCCTTTGTCCACAGCAGTCAGACATTATAACATAATAACAAATCATGTCTCAGGAGAATGGTTTCTTCACTTCCTTACGACTTAAATGACCAGCCAACAGTGGACCCCTGCCATTTCTCAAAGTACAAGTGTGGACATTTTTTTCTGTAATGCAAATCATCAAATAAAATGCATTCATTTATATGTGTATGTTCAATAAGGGACACACATACATTGTAGAATTGATTAAGTCCTGTGATTGTAAAACTCATCAAGGATTTTTTTGAGACTGAACAATTTTGAAGGTCTAGTAAATGCATGATAATAAACCTGTTTTTTTCTGATTAATTAAAAATGAAGACAAATGAATCTTTCTGCTTACATTTATTCCTAACTTTATCCTTGTTGATTTTTCTTTTGTTTTTCCTTTTTTTTGTGTACTGTGTAGACTTTTTTCCCCACCAGCATTGAGTGAAGAAGAATACCATGGTCTGATTGACTCTGACCCTGGTATTTGTCTTTGCTTAATGTTGGTGGGTAAAATAAATCAGGCGATGATGGTTTGGGATTGGCATGAAAGACCATAATATTGATAAAATCTGATGTATGTATTCATATATATATATATATATATATATATATGTGTGTGTGTGTGTGTGTATAATGTATGTAAAATGTATACATACATATAAATAACAAACCTGTATTTTATTATACCCTCAGCCTGGAACCTGATGAATCCTGGAATTGACAGCAGCCACAAGTCCTCAAGTTTTACTTTGAAGTAAGAATTTTTGCAGTTCAAAAAACTTTTCACATTGTCATACATGCGGCATTGCATTTAAAACAGTTAGAGGTTATGTAAGGCATCAGGAATTACACAAAAATGAAGCACATAGTCAATATGCTTGTTGTATAGTTGGATGCAAATTGAGGTTTACAAAATATAACCAAATAATGTCACCATATTACCATTTGTTAATTCAAATATTGCACTGATATAATCATTTTACTGTTGGCACGTTACCATATTGTTACCCAAATATCACTATACTATTACACTATAGTCATCACTGCAATCTTTACGTGTTCCCCCATTATTACCCTTTGTTTGAGGCCCCTTATTACCCTTTTATACAAATCCATACAATGTCCATCTAATATTGTTAAAGCCAAGCTATTACCTGGTCATTACTTTGGTAATTACATGGATTTACTGAATTATTACCTCTTTATTATGAAACTATTACTATGTTATAACCAAGCTGTAATGTAAAGTGCTACCGACTTTTTTTTCAAACTTTAAATATTTGACTTTTTCCTCTGTTGTGTACCATAGGGAGTGGACCAGAACATTGTGAATGCCAGTGTTCCAAATGTTGGCGATGCCCTTGTACTGATGTTTGCAACATACTACTGCCTCAACATCAGTTATCCAGCCGAACTGGGAGTAACTCTGGAATTCTTGCAGATTTCTTTTCAAGCCTTTATTGACAGGACAGTTCAGTGTGAAGGGGGGAGGGGGGAGAGAGTGGGGAAGACACGCAGCAAAGTGTCAGAGTCTAAACCACGGCCACTGCAGGAAGACTCAAGCCTCCAGACCTGGGGCACCGGTGCTACCACTAAGCCAGCCGATGCCGTCATTCAGTCAATCTATCATAAAACAAAGAGTGGCCACTTGTAAATGGGTCTGTCATTTCACCGCATTTTCTGACTTTGGCAAAAGAGAGAAGCGAAATCTAATCCAAATAATCCAACCTAAGCCTTGTGAGAGTTATAGCCATGGTTTCTGTCATAAGAACTCAGTAGAACATGTGCTATGCTTTGCGTGTCTTTGACAGTGCGATGTTGTTTCTACTGATGTCACCATCTAGTGGTCAAAATCGCATACTGCATCTTGTTCAACCAGGTGGCGTCAGTCACTTTACATGAGAGATCTCGAGCTGGTGCAATTAACGTGTCATGGTTCAAAACAGTCCAGAATTTAGGGGCACAAAAAAATTATGGGGCTAATTCAGGGAAGGTTTACCTGTTAATTGTGCCACTCAGTGAAGCATGCAATAATGCACTTAAAAAGATTCTTTATGCATGAAAACTTACAAGTTTAAGGGAGCAGTTTTTCATATCTGTTGAATGAGACAGAAAATGCTTGGCTACAAAGCTACAAAACCCCATCCAGTTCATATTTTTCAAACAAATGCTTGAACTGATATGATCAGAACATTTTGCAACATGGTGGCTCAGTGGTTAGCACTGTTGCCTCACAGAAAGAAGGTCCCATGTTTAAATCCTGGCCGTCTCAGGATCTTTCTATGGAGTTGGCATATTTTCCCGTGTTTGCGTATGTTTCCTCTGGGTGCTCTGGTTTCTCCTACCATCAACATTTATATCAGGTCAATGTTCCTCTTAGAACTGGAGTTGGTCCCTGGGCCCTGCACAGTGGCTGTTCACTACTCCTAGTTAGGATGGGTTAAATGCAGAGGATGAATTCCCCAATAGGGATCAACAAAGTATAAATAACCTTGAACTTTATCTGTTAGTGAAAAATTCTTCAGTCTGTTTTTTTAAAAGGTGCCCTTTCAAGATAAATCCAGAAAATGGGACCAAAGTGGAGAAGAAAGACTCTAAAAAAAATGCAGCCCTTCAATTTCAAGGTTCTTTCGTTGATCAGAAACATTGCAGACTTTGAATGGAGAGAGTAGAAAAAAGGTGACAAGTGAAGGAGTGAGGATGACCAGACGAAGCAAAGAGCAGCTTCCTGAACGCGTGATCATAGGCAAGTCACAAGATGTTTCAATGTTCAAATCAGGGCTATACAATATATTGATATTTTTGTGATTTTTATATAAGACTGTTTTTAGTCTGGGATTTTGGATAAAGTAATATAGTGATATGGCATAAGTTCCTCACATTAAGATTCTTTTCAGTAAAAGACAATACACAGTTGTAGCCATTTTATTTGCTCCTATCTGCTTGGTCATCCTATCCAAATTACTAAGGATTGTGGAAATATTTTGATAAAGAACCAATAGTGATCCTTAAAATTTCACAATATCGTTATCTAGGTATTCAGTCCAAAAATTTAATATTTGACTTTGGCCATATCGCCTCAGATATGTTCCATTGCAAGTTCATTCTGCTTTATTATTCTAAATATATTTTATCATTTATCTATACACACACAAATACAGACATACATGAATGGACAGGTTCATTCTGTTTATATTTGATTTGGGTAGGTTTTTTTGTAATGTATTATTTTATTTATTGTTGTGTGTGTCTTTGATGGTTTGATATTTATGGCAAAAGGGCAATAGCATTTTTTCATGGGCTGAAAACAAAAGCTTTCCCACTGCAAAAACATTTGAGTTGTCAGCTTTTTATTTGCATATTTTTTTTTTATTTTAAAACCATTTATGTAAAAATATTTTTTCTTCTTTTATGTATATATATATATTATAGTCATATTTTTTATATGTATGTATGTGTGAATCCTTTTTATATTTTTGTTTTTATACATTTTGTAATGTCAACTACTTTGTGTTAATATTATGCTGAAGCATATTAAAGCCGTTTCAAATGAGTATGTTGTGGGGAAGTTTATATTCATAGAAAAATAAATGAATATGTACGTAAGAAGTTTTTTGTGTGTATGTGTGTTGGGAACGGGTGAAAATGTAAAAGTACAGTTAACCTACTTTAGATGAATTCAGTTAATATATTTTGACAGTTTATCCATGTATCTGAATATAAAAAAATATTTTTTTACAGATATATTTTGCAAACATTCTGACGGTTAATTTAAACATGCTCTTTTTCAAAGTAAAATCACATGTTTTTAATGTGTTTTATATATACATTGACTTAGATACATAAACATTTTGTAATAAAACTAGAAGTTATCTGTACTAAAACTTATTTTAATCACTTTTTAAAGATAATCATTCTGTTTTTTAAAGGTGTATGATGCTATTCAAACAATTAATATATGTTAAAAGTAAAAGATTTCGCCACGCTTGTCCCCTCTACTCCCACAGTCTCCTCTCTCTCTGGGTGTACACTCATATGAAAACCTGAGCTGAAAGACACAAACAGAAGCCCAGGGTACCTGCCACTCTCAAGAGATGATGTTATTACCTCCACCAAAGAGGTTATGTTTTCATTGGCGTTAGTTAGTTAGTTAGTTAGTTGGTTGGAAGGATTACGCAAGAACTATGCAAATGATTTCCATTAAATTCTGTGGAGGGCATGTAGCATGAAAGTGGTACAGGTATTTCTTTAACACAATTAATATGAACCAAAAAGTCCACGATGAGTAACACATCCCTGAGTATATTAGACAGAATTTGAACAACTCTTGAGTGTTGCCGTGGTGAGCTGCTGATAGTTTAGTGTAACTCAGCCATTGGCAGCTCAAGAGTCTTGTTGAATGATTTCATGTTTGTTGAGACAGGTCCAGCTTTTTTGCCAATGAACCCTGCATTTTATTTATTTATTATTATTTTTATTTTAGCTAGAGTCTTTGCATTCAGGACCTGTGGAACATAAACAATGTTTGATTGAGGAGGCTGCTTTTTTTCATGCAAAGCTTTCTGATGTTAAAGGTCTTGGCCGCTATTAGATATTCACCATGGATATATTGTGGCATGGTGACAATTGATTGTGACATTGAAGACAGAAATGGATGGGAATGACATGCAGAAAAAAGCCCGGGCTTCGTTTTAACCTGGTTTGCTGCAGTAAACTCAAGTTTAGGGATTTCTAACCAGATGGTTAAGCCAACACACAACATAGAATAAGATGAAACCCTCAACAACACAGCATAAAAACTTAGTTTTTCTTCTCCATAACTAATACTCCTAATATACCATGATCTACAGATTTGTGTAAGTCTACAACAGATTAAATAAAAATATGTTTTTGTTCACAACAAAATGTGTGCTGAAATGTAAATGCTACAATTTCTTACTCTATTTATGTGTTGTTGTTTTTTGCTTGTTTTCAGTCAACTGCAAACCTTCTCCATCCTGGTCCAACTGCTGGCCTGGCTGATGTGGGCTAATGAAAAATACAATGAATATTGTAACAGGGCAAGTTGATTGTTAGCATTTAGATTGAGAAAACAATAATCACAAGGAGCATTTGTCACAAAACCAAATAAAATTGCAGAATCATTTGCAGAGTTTTACATATCTTTGTATAAGAATGAGGATACCTGTAATAATGATTCAGAACTTGCACAGTTCCTAAATCATATAAAAGTAGCAGAATTGACTGAATTAAAGGCCAAGGAGCTAGATGAGCCGATTGAGAAATGGGAGATTAAGCAGGTGATTTCAATCATAGTAGTAATCAGATACTATGGTGATAATTTATGATATCTAGTAAACATAATTTGTCATCAAAAAGACAGGAACTCAGATTCAATTATTATATCCCTCGACGCTCAAAAGGCTTTTGATCGGGTATCATGGCAATATTTATTCCAATCAATAAAACGGTTCAGATTCAGCCCTCACTTTATAAATTGGATACAAATACTTTACTTATCCCCCCCAGTCTGCTGTTAAAGTCAATGGTTTCAGGTCTGGGAGATTCACATGGATGCAGACAAGGCAGCTCTTTATCATATTTGTTATTTGTAAGTATTGAACTGCTGACTCAGTTTATTAGAGATGATCATGATATAAAAGGTATTATAATAGGTAAAGAAGAGCATAAAATATCCCCTTATGAGGATGATGTATTTTTTTGCTGAACAGAACCCACATCAACAATATGACATTTGAAAAAGTAAATTGCTCAGTATTGATATTACTCAGGATACAAGGTAAACATGGATAAAACAGAGGCTGTGGATGTCAATGGCAAGTGTAAAAAGTTTAGAGGGAATTTAAATGGCTTAACGAAGTTATCAGGGGCTCAGGAGGTAGAGTCGTTCGTCCACTAATACGAAGGTTGGTGGTACGATCCCAGCTTCCGCCAGTCCACATGCCGTTGTGTCCTTGGGCAAGACACTTAACCCTCGATTGCCTTTGATGGCTCTTCTGACAGTGTATGAATGTGTGGTAAATAGCAGCGCTGTATGAATGGGTGAATGAGACTTTCCAGTTTAGTGCTTAGCATGGTCTCTATGATAGGAAAAGTGCTATATAAAATACAGTCCATTCACTATTTCTTTAGGTGTTACAGTTGAGAACTTTCTTGATGACACAAGAAATGGGGAAAACTCATTAAACCCACCCCTATAGAAATGTTTCTATTAGACACACAAAGGGGAACTGGAAATAAAAAATCATTAGCAAATTATGTAACATATTTTCATCTGTGGATTTACATAACTCCCTACAGATAAAGCAGAGATGGAAACCCAAAATAAATAAGATCATATCACAGAACACTTGGACGGAGGTGTGTACTGAGGCTAGCCTGGTCACAAATTCAAACACATGGAGAGAATTTAAATGTAAAATAATTATCGGATTCTTCAGAACACCAGTAATAACTTCTGGAGAAACTGAGAAATGATTCGATATGATAATACCTTAAAAAAACATTTAGCAAAATTAAAAATGTGAGAGACTCTGGTGAATTTGGTGAAAGTTCTCCTAAATCACTCGTACGTACAATTTAAGAACAAATCTAGTTGTATGAACGGTTCTTGCATGAAGCCCAATCCCTCCTTCACAGTAAAAATTATCGAAGAAACTGTGTGAAGAAAAATAAAGGAGCAGATCAAACTTTACCCACTCTGGCCCATCACATTGTGAAGTGGATGTAACTCTGTTTTCAGCAAGTTACTAACGTGTCTAGTTTTGTCATCAGACAGCGTGTTTCATATGATAAGATGAGCAATGGATTCAAAGAATACTGAGGCCTTCAACAAAACAGTCTCAAGCTTACCTGCCAGTAGCTTCTAGTCTGGTTGTAATTTCCAGTTCAGCCCATTCCAGCAGAGTTCTTTCCATGATTCGATCCTTGCTTAGCTCTGTACTCAGTCTATTCAATTGCACTGAATCAGTTGTATTTATTATTGGAGTGGTTAAAATCATTGGGTCAGTCTTTCCATTTGAGGATAACACATCAGTTATTGTATTTGGCAGAAGTTTCACTGCAGGAAACTAGCAGCTGAAAAAGTAACTCAACAGGGGCATAGTCCTGTTGGCAAACAACTGAACGAGGCAGGGCTGACAGTTGATGGATGGTGTTTGAAGTGGGTGAAATGGTCTGTAGTAGTACAGTTTTCTAAACTCTTCTGTCTTTCTGCTTTTGGTTTGGTTGACTTCAAAGCCAAACTGGACTCTACGCTACCTGGGATATGTAGGTTTGGTCATTGTTAGAGCTGTCTGTTCCATTTTGGACAGAGGTGGGCACAACATAGGGGTTTTCCAAGATTGTACTATCCAAATGAAAGTTAGGGGTGTGTGCAGGATTTTTGTGGCAGGTACAATGAGATAATGAATTCAGAGAGGGGGGGTGATTAAAAGAGAAGAGAGGACATGACATATGGTAGTTATGCTGCAGATGTTCCAAGGTCAATTCAGATCTCAGTGTGCTACAGCCAATAATGGATTTAACAGACGGGTGTACCGTATTTTCCGGACTATAAAGCGCACCGGAGTTTAAGCCGCAGCAGCTAAAGTTAATGATTTGTACATCTATAAGCCGCAGGTGTTTTAATGTTTAATTACCATATGTAAGAGTTCGTGCACAGAGGGGATTGTCGGGAAAGAGATGGCTGCTTGAGGAAGCTCCCATTTATTAACATTTCAACAAACAAGTTGCATATTTGCATAACGTACTAAAACCACCAAAGTCCTCATCTTCAGTGTCGGAAACGAACAGGCTCAGGGTGGCTTCGTCAGCCACTCTCCTCTCTCCTTCGTTGTCGCTCTCAAAACCAACGAACTCCTCTTCGTCACTGTCGGAATCGAACAGCCTCAGCTGAGCCTGTGGCGGCGTCCTCCTCTTCATCACGCAGCAGTCCAGCCTTTCGGAACCCGTTGGTGATCGTGGATGTTTTGACACTCCTCCACGCCATCAGGATCCACTCACAAACTTGAGCGAAAATTGCTTTTCGCTGCTTTAACCGTGGACCGCAGACCGCGGACCGGTCATAGAGCCCGTAGAGTTAAAGTTGGTGGACTGTGACCTGTTAGATTTAGGAGGTCCCCTAGTGGCCGTTAGCTGTAAAAATCCATAGATTAGCCGCACCGTTATATAAGGCGCAGGGTCGAAAAATGGGGGAAAAAGGCGCGGCTTATAGTCCGAAAATTACGGTAAGCCTTGTGGCTGTTATGGAGTTGACAGATCTGCGAAGAGGCCCAGCACCACAGCTTCTTTGCTGCCTTTTGTGCATGATGAACTGCTAAATTAATATCAGCTCCGTCACTGAGAAGGCAGCTGGGTGATGCTCTTTGCTATTTGGAGGACCAGAATCAGACATAGAATAATGTGCTTGTCGTAACACTACGGTCCTCAGCTGAGTGGAGCTGTGCTGCGCTCTATGCTCCTCCACTGCCTGGTTATACATGCCTGTTCCAGCCAAAATATCCTCCAGGACCTCACTTCGTACAGTGTCTACTACAGTCTGAGCTGTATTATTGTTCCATCAAAATCAGCGCCTGCAGACCAAGTGACTCCAGAGTCTGTTTGATTTCCACTATGAGGCTGTTCAGCTCAAATAGAGCATGTCTCAAATAGCAGTCAGACTGGATTTTGGACAGCAGACAAGCCCAGTGGCCGAAGTTCCTGACTCAGTGGGCCAAGTCCGGCCCTTTGTGAAAGGCTGCCGTACGCGATCTGGAAAGCAGAGGAGAATGCTTGTGTTTGTGAATGAGCACCAAAGGTTCAGGAGATTCAGTGCTGATACTAAAATTATATAAAAAACTTATATAAGCAGCCCCCTGTGGGCGGTCTTCTGTTTCATCTGCAAGCTCGGGTCCTCTACCAGGCGCCTGGGAACCCGAGGGTTCTGTGCAGTATCTTAGCGGTTCCTAGGACTGCGCTCTTCTGGACAGTGATTTCAGATGTTTTTCCTGGAATCTGCTGGAACCACTCTCCCAGTTTGTGGGTTAAAGCCCTGAGTGCTCCAATTACCACTGGCACCACTGCTGCCTTCATTTCCACATTTATTTCTACTTTCTACCTATTTCAGCCCTTGGTATTTTTCGAGCTTCTCGTTTTCCTTCATCTTGATGTTGCTTTTGCTTGGCATTACTTATTTATCACAACTGCCTTCTTCTGTCTGGTTGGTTAGCCATCACCATTTTATCAGTCTGGATCTTTAAGTCCCACATGATCTAAGCTCGTCATTCTCATCCACCTTTTGCGGTCTCTTCCATTTTGATGCTGGGACTTCCAGCCTAAACTCTGCGCAGATGTTCCTGTTCACTGTGCTAGCCACTTGGTTATGGCATTCTATGTTTGCCATACCTGCCTGCATCTTACACCCCGCTGTTATGTACTTGATGCTTTCAGGGGCGTCTTTGCACAGCATGCACCAAGAGTCCTGTCTGTTGTGGTAGACCCTGGCCTTTATCTATTTTGTGCTCAACGCCTGTTCTTGTGCTGCCATGATTAGTCTTTGAGTCTTTGAGAGCAGCCTTTTCCGGCAACTGGTATAATTTCTTAATATCAGCCACTTCTACCTGTCGGTGGTCCATGCTGTGCAGGGGTTTGTCCTTCATGATGGTGCCTCCATCTCATCGGGTTTCTACTGCCCCGTGGCAGATTTAGGCATAGGTGACATGGGCAGCCGCCCAGGGCGGCATTCAGCCGGGGGCGGCACGGAGCGCTCACAATTTTTTTCACTCCAGTGACCAGCTCCTTACACTTTGTCATCTGCAGCACATAACCCACAGACATTTCATTTTTTGAAATGAGACACTGAAGCCTGAACTGCAAATTCACTACAGCAGCCAACTCTGTTTCTCCGGACTTTGGTGCTCGCTGTAAGAGTGAGGGAGGGAGAGGGAGAGAGAGTGGCGGATCAAGTGTGTCTGTGTGTGTGGGGGGTCACCTCTACCTTTATACAGCACTAATGCAGTTTCCTACTTGAGCTCCCAATATTCATAGATAAGATTGAGTTCCCAGAAATTTACCCAAATTTTTGGACTGCTCTCAGAACATGCCTAACACTTCCAGTCACCGCAGCTGAAGCAGAGAGGAGCTTTTCAAATCAGATGCACAGGTCTCTGGTTCACCATGTCACAGGAACGTCCCCCTCCTAACCCTTTCTGTGATCAGTATTAACATGCAGTTGATGGGCAGATTTCCTTTTATGATGTGAGTGATGACTTTGCATCAAGAAAGTTGAGGGTTTAGTATTAGTGTTCGCCCAGGTCGCCACACAAGCTAGAAATGCAACTGTTGGATTTATGCCATTGAAGAGAAAATTGATATTGCCTTTATTCAGGAATCTCACCTACTTAATGACGTGCACTGCCTTAGCAATTAGTACTACCAGGTTTTGGCTTCCTCCTCATTTCATAAAAAGTCTAGGGGTGTACTCATTGTTGGTAGATGTAATCTACCATTGACTATTTTAAACTCAATAAACACAATGATAGGCAATACTAAAATTGCTTTCATCTCAGTTTATGCACCAAATTCCCATGATCAGGTTTTTTTCTACTCCCTTACACTTATGCTGTTGGATCTCTCTGAGTTTCGTTGGATCTCTCTGAGTTTTCGCTTGACCCTAACAGGAGATCATCTCTCAGGCTCAGTGAGCCTGAGAGATGATCTCCTGTTAGGGGTAGACGCGTTTGCGCATCGGCCATGGCCAAATGCTCCTTTATGCTTTCCCACCGGTTACGTTGATCAGTAAGCTCCTGAACCTTGTGCCTAGGAAGAGCAGCTCTCAGTGATCCTGATAGCTCCGGAGCACACAGGCGCTTCATGGTTCCTAAGTCTGCAGCACCTGTTGGTGGGCCGGCCGTGGATAATTCCATGGCTCGGAGACGCTCTTTCCCAAGCGGGGGGAGCGATCAGGAATTACCCAGTGATAGACCAGCGTCTGAACGCCGCTGAACGGGACCACTTAGAGAAGCTGGGTTTCTCTCAGGAGGTTGTGCAAACCATTCAGGGTGTGAGAGCCGCATCACCTAGAGCATCATACACAGCAAAACGGGCTGGTTTTCAGCGGTGGTGTGTGGAGAGGGATTTGGATGCCACTGCAAGTCCTCTACCTCACATGCTCTCATTCCTCCAGCTGTTGGTGAACAGGGGTCTGGCTTTTAGCACGGTTAAAACATACGCTACTGCTATTGCGTCCTGTCACGAGGGCTTCGGAGACAGGAAGGTGTTTAATCACCCCCTGTTGAAACGGTTTCATAAAGGAGTCCGATGGTGCCAGCCTGTGTCTCGCTCACTCGCTCCTCAGTGGGATTTGGCGCTGGTTTTACGCGCCTTGGTAAAACCCCCCTTTGAACCTCTGGATCAGGTTTCATTGGAATTCCTGTCGGCCAAGACGGCTCTGCTGTTGGCTCTGACATCCGCAATGTCAGAACGCATTGGCACAGTGGCTGGGTGTGTGTGTTTAAGCTTATGGTACCGAACGGGCCCAGTGAGGCAAGGACTACATCCGGTTCTGCCTTTAAACCCCCTAGTGATAGCCTTAAAGGGCGAAGCCTATACGATATATGACGATGGTTACGTATCGTAACTCCAGAGTATAGGCGCAGACCTTTAAGATATGGGCCTCACTGGCTTCTTGAATGGCTGAAGAAAAGCTATTCTTAGAAGCAGATTGACAGTTTTGGTCCAATTTATACCCAAGGCGAGACCGTGGTGAGGCCCACACAGCAGGTGGGTGTGGACTAAAGTTTTTTCAGTGCTGCGCGGTCGCGCAAGGGATAAATCCACTAGCGATAACCTTAAAGGGCTGCGCCTATACTCATAGAATCTGGAGTTACAATACGTAACTAACGATGTGGCGTCCAGGCACCGTCCTTCCCAGGCAACGGTGGAGAGAAGAAATCTCTGACAGAACCAGACTCAGTTGTGGGCGGTCATCTGTCTCGACCGGTTGGGGTGAGGAGAGAAATGAGGAAGAGAGGAGAGGTGGGCAGAAAGAGGGTGGGAGGAGAGACAGTAGGAGAGAAGAGAGAGAGAGGACAGTTGTACAACCGCCGCTGTAATCTCTACCAGACTGATACTTATAATTAAAAAATACAATTATGTTGTTGTTATTATTAGTGATGATATTAATATTAATATTAATAATAACAATAATAATGACGGGTTTGGGTCCTGCAGCTCTGGGGTCAGAGATACACTAGAAGAGATAGAAAACACAAACAGAGTTAGTGACATGTACTGTAAACATATCGGGGGATAGGGGGGTAGTATAACAGTTGCTTTAATTTCTACCAGACTGATACTTATAATTAGTGAAAACTGATACTTATAAATACAATGATGTTATTAATAATAATAATAATAATAATGACGGGTTTGGATCCTGCAGCTCTGGGGTCAGATCTACTAGGGGAGAGAGAAAACAGAGTTAGTGACATGTAATGTAGAGACATGGGGCAGAGAGAGAGAGAGATGAAAAAAGTGGGAGAAGGAGAGAGATATAAAGAGAGAGAGAGAGGGAGAAGGAGAGAACGGGAGAGGGAGAAAAATGCTCATGATATAAGTTCCCCCAGCAGTCTAGGCCTATAACAGCATAATAAAGAAATGGTTTATTAAACACCTGAGCAGTTCTAACTATAAGCTTCATCAAAAAGGAAGGTTTTAAGTTTAACTTTAAATGTAGACAGGGTATCTGCTTCCCTGACACAAACTGGGAGCTGGTTCCAGAGGAGAGGAGCCTGGTGGCTGAAGGCTCTGCCTCCCATTCTACTTTTACAGACTCTGGGAACCACAAGTAGTCCTGCATTTACAGAGCGAAGTGATCTATTGGGATAATATGAAACTAGGAGCTCTGTAAGATATGATGGAGCTTGATTATTAAGGGCTTTGTAGGTTAGGAGCAGTATTTTGAATTCTATTCTGAATTTTACAGGAAGCCAATGCAGAGATTCTAACACTGGAGAAATATGATCTAGCAATAGGTCTATAGTTTGCTGGATTGCTTGCATCTTTTCCTTCCTTTCTTATAGGTACAATGACTGCTTCCTTCCACCTCTCCGGCATTCTCCCTTCTTCCCAAACCTTATTATATAGTGCCAATAGTTTTTGGAGTCCCTCCTCACTCAAATGCTTTATCATAATGTAACAAATGTCATCCTTCCCTTGGGCGGAGTTCTTACACTTTGCCAGAGCTCTTTTTAGCTCCACTAAAGTAAAAGGAATATTATACTTGTCCTCTGTGTTACCTTTCTTTTTTAAGGCCTCAACATTTGCCTCTCTCGTTCTTTCGCTACCTCTTTTTCCTTTCTCTGATAAGTTGTGGGAGCTGTGAACCCTACAAAAAGTGTCAACCACTAATTCTGCTTTGTCTTTACTTGAAACAGCAATTTGATCTCCATTTGTTAAAATAAATTTAAGTTTAAGTTAAAATTCATTTTCAGACCTCACCACTACATGAAATCAAACTGCCTTTTCTGGTCCATTGTCTTCACTCTCCCCACTCTCCGATTAACCAGTATTATTCTTTTTTCTTTTACGATCGCTCACCATGGTACTACCCCATGCTGCCACACTTTTCCACTCCTTCTCAACACTTTCCTCTCTACCTTCTTACCCACTGGTCTCCTTACCACTAGTGCCAGGGTGAGGTTGAATTGTAAAATTGGCTTAGGAAGTTTCATAAATCTTGACGTGACCCAGAATTATTTGATCAGCAGCCATGATAAGAGCTGTTCAGATTCTCTAAATGCATTGGAAAGGAGCTTCAATGCTTCCTTTCCTATCTCCTTTAGCATAGGGTACACTGGTGCTTCCTAAATCCCAAAAAATGTATTCAGATCGTGGTTATCTCCAGCGTAGACAACAAACATTCAAACTTCCCTCCGTCGTGAACCAACAAATTGGTTCACTACCGCCACCAACTGGTACGGAATGTGGCTCAGGATTATGGCGTTTATTTAGTTTCAAAACTCGCGCGTGTACGATGTACAATGTGTACATGTAAAACACACTCGCGAGGGAGCATTTCTACTCTGCACATGTGCAGAACGATCATTTGTGCTCCTCGCATGGGACAAATTTCCGAAGATGTACTACAAAAAATGTAGCAGCTCCATCCAGCATTTTTTTGGGTGTTTTACCACTGTATGACATTAGATGTACAGTAAATGATTCATATGCAACGGGGATGTGACGGGAAAATGTCAGAGTTGGAGAAAAGAGAGGTGCATTTATTTATTCCACTTCTATAATGCCCAAAGACATGTTAATAGAGATTAAACATGTATCGTGATAAAGAAAAAATAAAAGTTTACATAACCATATGAACATTATCTGATCATATTGTTACCTTGGATGGTATAACCTTGGCCTCCAGCTCTACTGTGAGGAACCTTGGAGTTAACCTTTGACCAGGACATGTCCTTTGACTCACACATAAAACAAGTCTCTAGGACAACCTTTTTTCACCTGCGCAATATCAAGAACATTAGAAACATCCTATCTCAAAAGGATGCTGAAAAACTAGTCCATGCATCTGTCACTTCTAGAATGGACTACTGTAATTCATTACTACTAGGATTCCCCAATAAGTCTGTGAAAAGCCTGCAGTTAATCCAAAATGCAGCAGCACGAGTTCTGACAGGAACTAGAAAAAGAGATCATATTTCTCCAGTGTTAGCATCTCTGCATTGGCTTCCTGTAAAATTCAGAATAGAATTCAAAATCCTGCTCCTCATCTACAAAGCGCTTAATAACCAAGCTCCATCATATCTTACAGAGCTCATAGTTTCATATTATCCCAATAGATCACTTTGCTCTGTAAACGCAGTACTACTTGTGGTTCCCAGAGTCTGTAAAAGTAGAATGGGAGGCAGAGCCTTCAGCCACCAGGCTCCTCTCCTCTGGAACCAGCTCCCAGTTTGTGTCAGGGAGGCAGACACCCTCTCCACATTTAAAGTTAAACTTAAAACCTTCCTCTTTGATAAAGGCCTGGACTGCTGGGGGAACTTATATCATGAGCATCTGTCTCCCTCTCTCTCTCTCTCTCTCTCCTTCTCCCTCTTTTTTTCTCTCTCTGTCTGCCCCCATGTATTTACATGACATGTCACTAACTCTGTTTTCTCTCTCTCTAGTGTATCTCTGATCCCAGAGCTGCAGAATCCAAACCCGTCATTATTATATTGATAACATCGTTGCATTTATAAGTGTCAGTTTTTCCGTAATTATAAGTATCAATCTGGTAGAGATTAAAGCAACTGTTATACAACTCTCCCCCGATATGTTAACATTACATGTCACTAACCCTGTTTGTGTTTTCGATCTCTCCTAGTGTATCTACGACCCCAGAGCTGCAGGACCCGTCATTATTATTGTTATTATTGTTGTTGTTATTGTTATTATTATCACAAATAATAACAACAACATGATTGTAATTGTTTGTAATTATGAGTATCAGTCTGGTAGAGACTAAAGCGGCAGCTGTACAACTGTCCTCTCTCTCTCTTCTCTCCTACTGTCTTTCCTCTCACCCTCTTTCTGCCCACCTTTCCTCTCTTCCCCATTTCTCTCCTCACCCCAACTGGTCCAGACAGATGACCGCCCACAATTGAGTTCGGTTCTGTCAGAGATTTCTTCCTGTTAAAAGGGAGTTTTTTCTTTCCACCATCGCCAAGTGCTTTGCTAATTGTGGGATTTTTTGGGTTTTCCCTGTAATATTGTAATATTGACCTCACTATGTAAAGTGCCTTGAGACAATGTATGTTGTGATATGGCGCTATACAAATAAAATCGAATTGAATTAAATTGAATTGCTACAGGAAAATATATATTACGCTTGCGGATGCCGTTCTGCACGTGTGCAGAGTAGAAATTCTCCCTCGCGAGTGTGTTTTACGCTTGTGGTGTTGATCTGCTCTCTCGTATAGATCTCGGGAATATAGGGTATGCTCATGACGTGTTGCATTCTGGGTAGTGGTCACCATACTTAAGGACACACAAAACAACACGAGGATCACATGTCACAAAGTTAACAGTGAGGCGTCAGATGGCATGGGTAGCAGCTGTTGTTTTCTGTTTTAATTTTATTTGCATATTTTAAATAAAAAAAACATTTCAATCAAAAAATCAATCCCCCCCCAAAAAATAAATGATGACTGGGGGGTTTTCTGGCAGTCACGGCAGATAGCTCACCTCAGGGTTCACGTTGAGAGGGTGATTGGATATGTATGCTCCAACTGCACCATGCTAAATGAGACCAAACCAGTGAGCATGGTGCTCCCATAAAAAGGCGAGGAAATGTCTTTCCTTGACAAGATTGTGTCTGTGCTGTGCCTTGACTTGACTAAGTTGACTATGTTGAATATGTGTCCCAGTGTTGTTATTAAACCACAAACAATATGAAAGTTCCATGTTTTTACCATAATAAATGACTTAAATTGACAACTTCAATTCTGAACCTCTTTATTTGTGTCACAGAATATTGATTTGTGCAACGCCGAGGTAAATCTGTGCAAAACAGGGAAATAACATTTATGTGCTCAAAATTGAGATAAAAAAGGAAAAAATAAATAAACGGGTAAGTAAAGTGACGCTGTAATCTTCAAGTCGTCCAGATCAAGCGACCACTCTTTATGATCGTAGGGGATCAATTAAGTTAATTTTATTAATCTTCTCTCGGTAGCTAGAGGTAACTTTGCTTTCTTATTAAGTATCCCCCAGTAAGGGATCTTGCACTTAATCTTGTCACGTCCATACATTGCTTTTTTTTTCTCTTTTGATTTGTGATTTGCTTTTCACTGTCAGCTCTCAGCTCTGACAGCTGCTCCGTTTCTTACACTGGTTGTTGTCGCCATTGTGTTTTGTTGTTGTTTTGCGTGTCCTAAAGTATGCCGACCACTACCCAGCTCTTGCGCTTAAGGGTTAGAGCAAGAACTGGGCACTCATTGAGACACGGTAATATGTCTTGATGATTGCCCTTCTAGTGGAGAAAATGTGACGCAGTGCCCATTTAAGGTGCCCCTCCAATGGTCTAAACTTGGCGTTCCCTTTATGGGTGCCCTTCTAATGGAAAAGTGTGCCGTTATGAAGTGCCCTCTATGCCGTCCCAACATCACAGTGCCCCAAAGGGTGCCCTTTCCAGTAGAGAAAATGGGATGCAGTGCTCAATTCGGTGCTTCTCTAATGGAGAAGTGCCCCTCCAGTGGATAAAATGTGATGTATTGCTGCAAAGGGAGTCCCTAAATGCGTGAGAATGTGGGGAAGTTTTCTAAAGGATGCCCCTCCAGTGGTGAAAATGTGATGTGGTGCCATATAGGTGCACTTACAATGGGATAAACTTACAGGTGCCATTCTGACTATTTCATCATACATGATGCATTGTAGCTTTTTGCGGCTTGGTGGGGCCCCATGTCAAGCAGTAGATGCACCTTTTTATTTTTTCGCCCTCTGCCCCTTAAACAGTCTGAATCCACCACTGCTGGAGATTAATGTTTTTTATTTTCGTTTCAATATCTCAGGAGAACAAAATTGATGGAGATAATTTGTGTTGTGTATTATTATTATTATTATTATTGATATTATTATTATTATCATTATTACATTTAAATAATATAGGCTATGATTAAAAAGCCTGAGCCACACTCCTTACCAGTAAGTGGCGGCAATTCGGCCTTTGCCATTCAGCAATAAAACTCAAGGAAGAAGAAACTCGCGCCTCCACACTCGTGTACCCTCCCCTTCCGGCCAACTGAGCTGCAGAATTGTTCACAACCGCGGGTTTTCCCTCTTCCACATTTGGCGCGTGTTTGTAGACAGAGAGACGGACCGAAGCACCACAGCTGACACTTAACTGTCCTCAACACTACTGCGAAGAACATGTCTGCGTGGACTGGAGGCAGACGACGAGACGCGCAGAGCAGGCAGCAAGACGATAGGTGGGTGGAATTTAAGTTTGCGCTACAACAGACAGCGTCACCGCGAGCTGCCATTGTGTGTTCGTCTGTTGGACAGCAGGCTTTGTTGAATTCGAGAGATTGGATCGTGTCCCAACGTTAGCTGGCGAGGTGTGAGAGACTAACTGATCCCTACACAGTTGTCTCTGTATGTGAACTACTAGTACACCTGTTTGTTGGCAGCGAGGGGAACACGGGGACACGACGTTACCATCACGGCGGCCGTTGTCCGGTCGCTGGTGGAACGGTGAGACCGGTGGAAAGTGTATGGCGTCCACTTGTTCGCCAAACGGAAACAATAACCACACAGAGCAGGAGGTGAAAGCCTAAAGCCTAACTGACCACTCCCTCACTCGGTACATAAAACTAAACGGGTGTCGCCTATGGTGACAATCGGACCTCAGCCACATGAGATCACACAGGCCATGGGGTTAGACAGATAATGGCGGAGCCAACAGAAGTTTATGACTGATGGCGGGGGAAGTTGTCTGTCTGTGCCTGTAAATCACCGTAAAGGAGAGTTATTGCCAAAGAACCCCGCAGAAATGTAAATTGAGAGTTTATTAGAAAAAAATGACTAATCATAAGATTATGCTAGTTCAAAGAGCAGTGGACCCAGGTCTTATGGTTAATCTTTTGCTGAATATTTGTGTGGCATCAGTCTCGAGCAGTTCCTTACGGAACCCCGTCACTCATCACAAGCATCACAGCAGTTTGCAAACATGAAAACACATGAAACGAAACTTATGTCTGGCCACATCTCTACAGACCTTCCTCATGTGCCTGCAGTCACACGATTAACCCTGTAAAGCCCAAATGTAGAAAAAAAATGAGCTAAAATAGTTTTCACCTTTCAGATGTTGTTGTAGGAGGCCTCTGATGCAGAAATTAAAGGGTTTTTGAATTGTTAATCTTTTAGTACGTTTTAAGGGTAATGTTATAATTTTGCAACGCTGGGCCTCAGTGGTAACAGGAGTTCTGTTTTTAATTGGCATGTTGTGTGAGTTCATGGCCATGTGGCCAGACCTGTATGCACATCTGCCACCCAATAGCAATGTGAGGCTAAACAAAAGGAATCATTGACTGTGTTAATGTGGTCTTACGGGGAAAAAAACATTTACAGATATATTTTTAGGACCGCTAAAAGTGATGTTGCAAAATTACAACCGTGGGCCTTACAGGGTTAACTGGATAGGTCAAGATAACATCATACACACTGCTTCCCTAAATGCTCCTATAACTTCTGGATGGGGAAAAAACGGCCTGTCTGCTGCACCATTGGAAATATTTTTTAAACCCGTGTGAATGCAACTTCGCAACTTTTCATTTCTTACCAGGTAGCTGGTGAATTGACATCTTTGTTTGGATTCAGAAATGACATTGGCATTGGTAGCTGTGGCAAGTCCTAATTTACATTTTAGAACTAGAGCTTACATGTATTCTGTGACCCAGTTTTCACCTGGCATGACCTGAGTGATCCGATCACAAGTGGACAGCTCTCAGTATGTCTGTTCTCACCTGGCAGCAGAATGTGCCTCCACATGATTCTAAAATGACCACTTGTGATCTGAATTACATGCTCTGTATGTAAATCAACACATACATCATTTCCATTAGCAAAAGACAAAAATGCGTTGTTGTTTTTAACAAAATAAAATATGCAAAAAAAACGAAGTGCAAAATGAGACCGCTTTCCCCAAAAATTAGACTTCTTCTTTATACTTATTTATCAAATCGAGACACTGCAGCCGGCACCGCACATTAACTCCTGGCATCAACTCTTTCTCCATGCTCACATCACACATGCGCTCTCTCTCTCTCTGTGGAATGTGGACAGATGCGACTTAAACCACCATTGAATGTTGTTTTTTCGATCTGATTTCAATGCGTCCTGAGAGTGTTTACACCTGTACATAGAGCTGTCCACTTGTGATCGGAACACTCAGGACGGATGTTACTGAAAATGGGGTTTTAGTGTGTCTCCTGCTCCAGGTAACCAGTTGGGGTATTGGCTTGTTCGATTGGCTTGTCCGTCTCAACTCTTGTGAGTGTAATGACGAGCAACAGAAATTAGCAGAACAAATGTTTGTATTTTTTAACATCCAGTTCTTTCTTGTCTTCTCCTGCGTAGGAGCACTGGCCCGTCTCGGTGGTCCCACTGCAGGAAGAGGGGGATCGATGGAAATCTGCGGACGAACCGAGAGGCAGAAGGTAGTGACAGGGAAAACAGCAGGCACACTGAGAGCAGCTACAGACACTCTGACAACAGACATGCAAGGTAAGCATATATACGCTTACAATAGAAGTTCAAATTAATCTGCACATCTTTGTTCAATAAGCCCGACCATGAAGCATTTTTATTTACAGAAAATCAGAAATTGTAGTGGTGTTGTTTAGCCCCAGTGACACTGAGTTGTACTTGCATGATGACTATGTATGTACACGAGGTTTTTCATTAAATTAGCCTATTACTTTTGTAACATTTTTACTTGGTGTCAGGTAGAAATGTTCTCTTGCTAATGATAATGTCTTTAATGTAATAATAGTTCACCTATTGAACTCAGAAGCCTTTTCTGAAGCAGCACAGACCTGTGACGCTCAGGGGTGGGAGAAATAATAGATTCTTACACGCATAGCTATTCTCTTTTGTACGATTATGTCTCGATGCAGAACATTAATAATCAGAATCTTTCAACTCAATTTTCAACATTAGGACGCAAATAACTTCACCTCTCAGACCGTATGGCGGAACGCTTGCAAGGGCAGGAGGCACGTTAACAGCTACGTTTCTAATGGCTGAACGTCACGGACGTAGAGAACATGTTCGCCGTGTTTACGTCCTAGGGGACAGCAACCGACCGAAATGATTCGACTCGTATAGAAGCATTTCATCTTGTTTCCTCTGATATCCAAGTTGGCCAAGAGATTCGTAAGTAGGGTCCAAAATGAAGACTCGCCAGTTGCCAAAATCTGGTAAATTTTGTCTTTGGCCAGTAAATTATGGAGACCACAGGCCACTCTGGTGGATAGTTTTTGAGCCAAAAAGTTAATTTTACGCCCTGTACGCAAACATTCCAGCCAGCAGTGTCTCTGCAGGAAGTCTTTCCTGCTGCTCGGGATATAGTTACTGCGCAGCGGAGACGTAGACTGCCCCTGCTCTTACACGTTCCAGCATCCACCAGCTAAGCACTTTTGCTATGTGCATGCCTATCATGCGTTGCCATGATTTAATTGTGCCATGTTTTTTTGGTTCTTTTTTGTTCATTGTTTTATCTCATATTCCACAGAAAGCACTATTTATGTGTGCGAGCTGATACAAACTTTCTAACTATATTGTTTTCTTTTAATGAAAGCTGTTTTGATTTTGATGTAAGCTACAGCTTAATGTAGTTTTTCTTTTTTGTTTTTCGTTTTATAATCAAATCGTAACCATTGGAGTCGAATCGTGAGAGGCCTAAAGAATCCAGCCCCTAATGAAGCTTCAAATGTCATCAGTCACGTTGTCCTTGTGTTTCAGGCTTTAATCTAATGTTCAATCTGTAACTCTGCAGGAGTGGAGTAAGATTTGGCGCAACATATCATCTATCTATCACTACTTATATAAGTGAAAAGCCTCGTTAGACCTAATCTCTGAAACTGACAATCTGTTAAATAATGAAACTCGACTGAGTTGACGGACAGTCCCGCTGCTCGCCCGGTGGCTGCAGATTGAGTCACTGGGTCAACAAGTTGGTGA
Organism: Scophthalmus maximus; assembly: GCF_022379125.1. Lineage (NCBI taxonomy): Eukaryota > Metazoa > Chordata > Actinopteri > Pleuronectiformes > Scophthalmidae > Scophthalmus > Scophthalmus maximus. Next base: position 2,582,073 of record NC_061523.1, on the reverse strand, counting down.
TCACAGTTGGTAACATTACCACGTCGGCTGTTATCATGGCAACAAAGAGTTTAATTCCCCACAATGTGATAAAGATGATGATATTTGCCCTCTGTGTTTCCTCCCTAGTTTCACCACTCCGGAGAGTGCAGGGCCAGTGCCTCGCTGTGGTCGACGGGCTGACTGGGGCAGCCAGGTGGAGGATGATGAGATGAGGAGGGATGTGCAAAGAGATATGCAGCGGTAGACGGCATTCTTCTGTTTGAGTGGTTTTATCTGTGATTAGGTGATTAGCTGGTCGAAGTGGACCAAAAATCCTATCTCGCTATTTTTTAGCTGAATGGCGATACTCGATTTATATTTCGAAATTTTTTCCGGTAAAGAAATAAAAAAAAAACCAATGTCAGTTCCAAGTCAAATCAACATGTGCCAAATGTCACATAATAACCAGCTGCACAATATCAAGATGTACATGAAATTGACACAAAAACAAATGGCTTGTTAAATAATAATATTAAATAAAAATGTTCGTTAAATAAAAAATGATCCTTTTCTTGCATAACAGAATACACAGAGCTGTGTAAACAAGGCACAGCAAGGCTTAATGAAGCTTGCAACATTTGTTTCGGTGCAGAAGGCTGCGAAGGCTTCAAGTTCTGGGTTGCAAGGATGACGTACTGCATAACAATAATTATCATAAAATAACTTTTCCTCGATAGAAATTTAAGACACGTTGATACAACCTCAAATGTTTTGACAGACAACACGAACAGCCAATGATAATGAGAAAAGCGCCTTGCTGAACCAATCATGTGGCTGGAATAGAGTTACAGCTACATCAAGTTAGGTTGACGCACATAGCACAGTGTAGGACAACAGTCAGCAGCTGTTTACATTTTGGCTACTGCAGCGTGCACATCAGTCCGTCAGGAGTGAGAGGGAGATAAAAGAGAAAATGACGATCGCAATTGTTAACTCAGGCGACAGCGTGAGCGAAGAAGATGTCCCGACGGACACCGCTCGAGGCTAAAAAAAAGACGAGGACATTGTGTAAAAGAATTGTCCGAGGAATATTTTAAGTCCGACAAGAAGCAGAGTAGTAGCAAGTGCTGCAAACCGTGTCAAAAGCAATTTGTAACAGTTGCAGCAGTTTTATTTAAACAGCAGCAGTTGTATAATGTTCATTTGTCATGTTCAACTTCAACATCTCACAACCTTTAAGCTCGACAGTAGTGATTTGGCTTATATCGTGATATATATCGTTATCAATCAATATGAAAAAAATTATCGAGATAAGATTTTTTCCATATCGTCCAGGTCTGATTTATATAAAGCACACCCATAGTTGAGGTCCTAGCTTCACTGATTGTCTGTGCATTCTGTGCAGTTACAGGAGGAGGATATTGGGTGCAGAGGTCACCCAGAGAGAGAGAAAGACCTCCTCTGGCTCATCTGGGAGGTAAGTCTCATCCTCTCACCATACTCCTTTGTTGATAAATAATTGGCTCAAGAAAACAGGCCAAATTGTTTTACACTGCATTAAGCAGTGTATCAATAATCAAAAAAATTACACTTACTGTATTCTCACCATTTCTTTTATTTTTATTATAATTTTTGGAGTTGGCGTCCATATGTGTGAGTGAATGTGGCTTAACCTGTTTGTCTTCCGCAGCTGTGACTCCAGAGAGGGAGAAAACATGGAGACCGATGATGCTGTGTTGCTACGCAGACAGAAGCAGATCAACTATGGAAAGAACACACTGGCCTATGACCGATACATCAAAGAAATTCCAAAGTAAACGCTCACAAACATATAAACACCCTTAATCGATACAGCTCTGAAACTATTATGAACACACACAGTACTGTGCAAAAGTTTTGGTGAATGGGCTTTATTTATATAGCGCTTTTCTGGTCTTATGAATCAATCAAAGCGCTTTACAGGACAATTCATTTTTCATCCAAATCTTGTAAAGAGTAAAAGCCTGAATCAAATCAGTTTTTCCTCTCATCCCCTTTGTCTTAAAACCAGCACCAGTTCTCCTTAGTTCACCTGCTCAAAGTCTCTCAGGTGCTCAGCAAGGAGCTTGTTCCGAGCATCTGTTGTTTTGTTGATTTAGTCCATCTCTTTGTGTGATCCTGCACTGACTCCATAATGTTGATATCTAGTGATTGTGGGGACCTGACCATCTGCTGCAGGACTCATTTTCCATCACCTCTGAACTTAATTCTGTACGACCCCAAGTTTGAGCTTATTGTCCTGCTGCAGAATTAATCTGGGACCATCAGATGCCTCCCAATGAGCCTGATGAAGATAAAGAAGGATCTAAACATCTAAAGGATGTATAACTTTGCACAGAACTGATTGTTCATCATGAAACACGATGGTGGAAAGTGACACTTGTGCAGAGAAAGTTACTGTGGGAGAATATAGTGAAGGCTTAAATATTGGTACTGCATTCAAATGTTGCTCTGAAGACTCACGTGTTAAATAAATAAGTACAACTTTTATCATCCTGTCTACATTGTTTGTCTCTTTCCCCTCTTGTTTCCAGACACGTGCGTCAGCCAGGTGTTCACCCAAAGACTCCAAATAAGTTCAGGAAGTACAGCCGTCGCTCATGGGATCAGCAGATCAAACTTTGGAAGGTCAAACTGCACGCCTGGGACCCCCCAAAATTGGACTGCCAAGACAAAGTCCTCAATAACATGTAGGAGAATTAGGACTGCTGCTCACAATTATTTTGATTATCAACTAATGAGTTGTTATATCTGACCAACAGTCCAAAGATTCACTGAAGTATTATATATGACAGAAGCAGCAAATCCTGCCCTTTGAGGAGAGAATGCTTCACATGTTTTCTGTAATTTTTGCTTTGAAGTTGGCTGAAAAAGCAAATAATTCAAATAGTTGCAGATCATTTTTCAGTGGACTCACTATTTGAATCATCATTTCCAACATTTGGACTGCAGCAAGATACAAATCACTCTAAACCCATAAAGAACATATTGAACACAGGCGTGATGAACTGTTGGTTCATATTTATTTGTTTCTTCTTGTCCTCTGTTACTCCAGTGAGGAGCTGGGCCTCGATGACGTGATGGACATTGAGCTCGACTTCCCAACCCTCACAGACCCCCAGGATGCCCCTGCCCCTCCCACCACACTCTGCCTTTCACTAGAGGTGAGTTTGATCAGGTCATTTATGTTTAGTCGAAGTGCACACAAATGGTTGGGACAGGAGAGGCATTTCATCAAATCTGAATCTTTCGAAAATAAAGTTGCTCTTTATTTAATGGGTTCACTATTTCCTAATATTTGTCTCCTTAGAGGTTTCCGGGAAAGAACTGTTTGATGCACTGCTCGATTGATACATTTGAATTAATTAAAATTAATCATGAGGATGAACTACAGAGTCTTTTCTTCCGAGTGCTGCAGGTTATGTTAACGTGCAAAAAGGCAAAAATTTGTTTACAGACAAATATATAGTTCAAAATATATTGACATGGTTGTTTGTAGTAATAAATGGATGCTGGGTAAATTATAGAAACTCTTGTGTGCTTTTAAAGTGTAATGTCTCCAGTTTCCCTTTAATGAGTATTAAATAGTGCTGTCAGTCAAAAAATTAACTAAAACTAATTAATTGCACAATTTGCTGTGATTAATCGCGATTAATCACGTTTTTTTTTTCTTGAGGGTGAAGTTTGTAATAATGGATATTTAAATGTAAAATAATGGATTTAATGGAGAATCAACAAAAAGGAAGTATTTAAAGTCAAATACTATTGTTTAATAGCATCTTTTTTAACTTTGAGCACAGATTCTCTCCTGTGAACTACAGATTTTCAATAAAACCATCAAGGCCAAAGTGACTCACTGAGGACTCGCCGACGTGTCCAGATGTCTATCAGCTAAATATCTTGACACGTCAGGGAACCATCTCCTGTGTGAGCTGTAATGTGACAGCGTTCTGTCATGTTGAACGTTTTCACTGCCACAGATGAGAAGTGTAACCTCGAGCTGACTTTAATGTGGAACCACATATTAACGCTTCAAGTTATTTCTCTCCCTCCGCCTAACACAAAGAGCATCCGCTCAAACTACTTCCTGTTTCTTTCAACATAAGAGTATGTTGTGATGTATTGATAGCTTTTCTTTTTGACATTCATCGTGAAAGTGACAAACAATTCCCGTGTCACTTTTCACGTGTGTTTTTAGTGACTAAATGTTTTTTAAAGTCCTTAAACTCCTTCCTTGTCTGTATCCATCGTCCAGGATGGCTAATGGCTAACGGTTATGCGGCACGTTGTCAGTCGCCACAGGAAGTAAACAAAATGCGTCAATGGCGTAAAAAATTTGTTTGTGTTAAATAGTTCACAATTAACACACAGATTAACGTGTTAATGTTGACAGCACTAGTAATGAATAATCTAAGAGACGTCCTCGGTCATTATCAGAAAGTTAGACATAAATCCTACATGTTATATCAGATTAGCTGAATATTAGACTAATAAGCAGGAATTAATGGTGTGGGGCTGAAGTAAATGTCATTACTGAAAGCAGGGGATGTAACAAGCTCTTCTTGTTGCTTGTGCTCTTTTGCTCAGGGTGACGGCTGTTTGGGAACTCCAATCAAAATGCAGAAGACAGAAACCACAGCGGAGCCTGACGCAGTGTAGCTCATCATCCTGCCCTCTTCCAAACACACTTTCACACATCTCAAATGGTCTTGCCCGTTTACCTGCAACACTTGGACCTCTCACAGCCCGTTATCCTGAATGTCTGTTCCAGCTACCAGCCACTTGATCCACTGTATTCCACAAAGGCTCACAATTGTTTTTTGTTCGGCACTGTAACATGTTAACAAACATTGTTCTTTTCCATTTGTACAAGTGCTTCTTAACCCACTGGGTCCTTCACAGACACTCTACTCGGTTCAAGTCTGAATGGTTAAAAGAAGTTGGGAAAACCAAAGGCAAAGTATTTTCCCTAAAATAATTCATATGGAGCGGATTTTTTTTTTTTCATGTAAAATTTTTAATGGTGAAGAGCATTACTTCAGTTATACTGGGCTGTGGTTTTTTCTTTTTTACATTAGGTTGCTTTTTAATACAAATGTTACTATGTTTCTTATTGCTGTGTCCTTCATGGTGAAGACTTTCAAATAAAAAAAACAGAAATTATCCTGTTGTCGTTTAGGAGCAGAACTTCAATGGTTGTTACTCAATGCTGTTGTCTTGTGTGATTGAATCAACTTTTAGAATCAGAGCTGCTGCTGCTGAGTCAGAGAAGTAGAGGTGCAGTCAAATTGTCAAATTTGTTTAGGAAGTTCCCTAAATCTTGAAGTGACCCGGAAGTATTTCATCAGCTGTTCGGATTCTCTAAATGCATAGGAAAGGTGCTTCAATGCTTCCTTTCTATCTCCTTTAGCATAGGGTACACTGAACTATGCGAAAGTAAAGGAGAAATAGACGCCCCACAATTCATTGCAGCAGCGATATTTAACGTGACGCGCCATGTACGAAAGTAAACGATTCAATCCCAGTCAGAAGAGTATGAATATGACTCGGAAGAGATGCATATCATGTCAGTTACTGTTACATATGAATCATTTTCATCTGATGTCACACGGTGGTAAAACAATGAAACGTGATTATGTAGCTGCTGCGTTAATTGTAGTCAATCTACGGAAATTTGTAGTTTCACCACAGCAGATGCACGTCAATAACATCCACCGTCGCATAATGACGTAGTATAGTGAAAGTCGAGTCGAAATATTGTGCGCAGCGTTGTCGGCTTTACCTAGGCCCTATCAGTCCTCCTTTACACCTTTCCTTGACCTCATGACGTTTTCCATTGAGGTCAAGGTGTGTAGGGGTGAGGTCGAATTGTCCTTCATATCTACTATTCCTTGACCTCAGTGTGAAGGAAGCATTGAAGCTCCTTTCCTATGCATTAAGAGAATCTGAACAGCTCTTATCATGGCTGCTGATCAAATACTTCTGTGTCACGTCAAGATTTAGGAAACTTCCTAAGCCAATTTCACAATTTGAAATCACCCTAGATAGGAAGGACATTTTGACCACACCCCAGGTGTTACCAACCATGTCTACACTGAGAACACAAAACTGCACTTCCCCCTCAAGTCAAGCTGTTGCCAAAGGTTTATTAAAGTTGATGAAGACTGTGTACTGTAAATGTAATTAAATATTTATTTATTTTTTAGATTATCTTTTGGTTTTTTTTCCTCCTTTTAATTTGACAGGACAGCTAGGTGAGAGAGATGGGGGGAAGACATGCAGGAAATCGTCACAGATCAGTTTCAAACTCTGGACCTCTGCGTCAAGGCATAAACCTCAAAGTATTTGTGTGCCTGCTCTATCCACTGAGCCACCCCGGCCACACTAAATGTAATTAAATTAAATTCAACTTTATTTGTATAGCACCAAATCATAACATACATTATCCCAATGCAATTTGCAAAGTAAGGTTGAGACAAATGTCGAAGAGAAATCCAACAGTTTGCACGTTGAGCAAGCACTTGGTGACCTAGGAGGGGAAAAAAGGGGAAGAAATTTCTAGCAGCAGTGGATTCAGTCGTGGTGAGAGGAGACCAGAAAGAGTTGTGTAACTATTGCTTTTAAATTCTATAAATGGACTGGTTTACAATACAAGTCTCATTCACACATTCATACAGCGCTGCTGATTACCACGCTTTTTCTGTCACATTCATACACTGCGGGAAGAGCTGTCAGAGGCAATTTAGGGTTCAGTGTCGGTGTTTGAAAGTATAATGGTGGGTCAGAAAACTGCTGGCCCTGGCAATGTTGGCGAGGGCTGAGCTAGAATTTGGACCCAAAATGCAGACGACCAGACTCAATGAAAGTTTAAAAAGATTTAATAGTCTTTCAAACAAGAGAGGGTGAGGATTGAGGGTTGCGACGTTGAGCAGGCATGCAGTTCGGCAATGGTTTCTTGACTGAGTTCCAGGCTTGGGCTTTGTTCCAGGACTTACACCTGGCGCTGCCTGCCTCAGAAACTGAGCCAAACGATCCGAAATCACCCACTCATTCACTACCCCCTACTCACTATA